>NC_139535.1:66360879-66628671 GCF_965153285.1 Podarcis tiliguerta | reverse complement strand
GAAGGTAGAAAAGTAGGCTAAAAAATTGGCCTCCAAAGAAAATCTTAATTGATAAGCAGCCTCTTGTAGGAAAAGGCAGGCCTTCAGATGTCTTGGTGACAAGTTTTCTAGGGCTTTAGAGTACAAGGCCAGCATACTAAATTATGACATAGGAAGCTGTATTTCCATGGGCCACACCACTGGTCCATCTCAGACCTCCCAAGTGCCTCCCCCAAATGGGTCATCCTGTTTGGGTGATGCACACTGCGCTCTCAGGCTACACTTGTGCTTTTCAGGATGAGAGTGAGGCATGGGTCATGTGATGCACATTCCAGTTTGGAGCTTGAAAAAGTTGGGCGGTATGCCCTCTAGCTGATTACGGTCCACTCAAGCTGCTATGCTCTTTGCAGCCATAGCTTCAGGGGGAGAGGGAGTTCCTTCAGAAAACAGCATGGGGTTTAAACACCCCGCTTCATAGCTTCTATTACTTTAAAAAATAAAATAAAATAAAATAAAATAAAATAATAGATGAAAACACATTCATGCATTTAATGTATTGTCCAGTTTGGCCCTGGGTGTTCATTAGCAAAGTATCCCAAAGTAAGGCACACACACCTGCCTTCCAAATTACACATGGGGATGTCACACAAGATTCCTTTACTAGCTGTAAAGTCTGCTAAAGCCATGGCTTCTCAGCAGTTTGGAACCGAGAAAAATTGACGTCATACAGATTTAAGACTTTGGAGGAACGGAGACGTGGAAGCGAAAAAGAAATATCATATAAACTGAACTTTTGAAATTTAAAAGCAAGTCACTCACACTGAAACTTCAGATATTTGCCATGCCTCCTAATATATTGAGAGACCAGGCAGATTCCAATTTTCACAACTGTCAAAGTAGCACCTTCAGAAGTGTGCCAGCATCAAAGAGCTGTCATTTTATTGATAGAAGCAGGGTGTTCTGATAATGGAGCCTGTGGTATGAGTGCCATTCAATGCATTAAAAAAAAGTTATCTCCTACCCAATGTGAATTCTATTCATCTAAATCCGCTTTTACATGGCAAGATGCTCACCAAGTGAACTAGCTGGGGGGGGGAGGGGGAACGGATGAAGAGAGAGCATCAAAGAGAGCAAGGCAGTATCATGGCAAAGACACAAATGTTCCTTCTTTGTTGAAATAAAGAGACATGTATTAGTGGCACTTGTCTTCGCATACAATTCTCTGGTAAGTCAAAGATGTTGGGCAGTTTCCTAATGTTCCATGCAAGGCAATGTAGCACATGACACCCCATGATGTTGTCTTTTCTCAACACCATTTTCCCAATGGAAATTGTCTGCAGAAGCTGCTATGTGCCCTAGAAGGAGAACGGCTCTTTGTGGATATGACTTCAGAAGGGCTTCAGGAAAGGCAAATGGTGCCATGGAGAGATTTTTAATACAGAGAATTAGGGGAGAACTTAGCATTTGTTGTTGTCGAATGGCCTGCACAGCAGCCACTGCCCCCATCAGTAGTCTCCTGGTGGTTACAGATAATGCAAGAAATCCAGCCACACCCCTCAACTGACCTGCAGGGGTGGCCAGTAATCAGCAGCAAGCTGCTTTACTGGCCACGGCTGTCCCTTAATGTGACAGGAAACAGGGCATAAAATGAGCCCTGACAGATCGGACCAAAGGCCTCTCAAGACCAGCACTCCGTTCCTACAATGGCCAACTGGATAGCTATAGGATGTTCACAAGTAGAACTTGCCTGCTGCTGGGATTCAAACAATCTGGAACTCAGAGGAATCCTATCTCTGATACTGGCAGTAAAATAATCACTGTATTAACCAGTGTTCTCCTGATCCACCATGAATTTGTCTCAGCCAAGTTGTTCCACTCGTCCCATTGAGAGACCCAAATCTCCCTGATCTATTTGTTCTTCCACATTAGCCCTCTGTTGGTCACATGAAATAGGACCAGATGGCTTGCACTCTCTCTCTCTCTCTCTCTCTCTCTCTCGTGCAAAATCTTCCCATCTTATTGGTATGCACATAGGTCTAGTAACAGAGAGCAAACCCCCCGCTCCTGGGAACCAACAACATATTTTTTGCTAATACATAAGCTGAGCCAGTACACATGCTTGGGAATTTAAAAAACCATGTGCAGCATGGAGAACTGAGCTTTTATTTTCCCTTCCAAACATGGTAATTTGCATACACCTTAAAACAACCATTTAAGAGAAAAAATTACCTGCTGACGCAGGTGGGACTCTCACTAACCATTGAAACAACGCTGGAGCTTTCAAGGATGGCTCACCAGTGTTTCTTAAGTATCTTTCTTACATGCTGGTAGGATGTTTAGTTCAGGGTTCCCATTATTGAAGCCATAATTCAAGCTACAAGCTCCTGAAAGCAAAGACCCATTATGGTGGTGTGATGGTTTTTTTTAAAAAAGTAGAGCTCCAAGCCTACCTATGGCACTATATAAATAATGAATCTATCTAATTAAATTCAGCATCTCGCTGACTTTGGCACTGTGGCTTTGTGGACAGGGTGGCAGTTTTTCCCCCATGTTACATCGTTGCGGGTTGTACTCACCTCTGGCATGGCCTAATCCTTGGGGTATAGAATCTCATCATCTTAGCTGTGTCGTTTTAGCACCACCTGGAGCAGCGCAGCCTGTGGCATTTGCTGAAATATTCTGGTATGATTCATAAAGCACTGTCAACCACACAAAGGTGTTGTTCCATTAAAGGCTCCACACTGCACAAAAGGGGCAGATGTTTGGCACGAAAGCTTGATCCTGTTAGAAGTAGGGTGAGTTAGCAGTTCTATTTTTTTACTAGCTGAAGTGTGTTCCTTCTTCAAAAATATATTGTACAATATAAAAATATTAACATCTATTAATAAAGGGGGGAACTGTGACAAACACCTTTTAACTGTGAAAAATGCACATATGATTTCAGTTAGAGCCAAGATTAGACTGCTGCAAAGTGTTGCATAAGACGCTGCCTTTGAAAATGACTTTTTGCAGCCACCAGGGGTCGATTGACTTGTCTGCATAAGAGGGTGGGACACCAGTCCTTAACTATGTGCACTGGTTTGTTGCTACTTAGCCCAATACAAAGGGCTGTTTTTTCACTTTTGAAACCCAACGTGGCTAAGGACCTAGCCATCTGAAGGAACAACTCTCCCTGCTCATGATTTGAGATCCACCAAGAAGGCTCTTTCAGTTATACTCTCTCCAAACAAAGCCCAGGATATCAGGACTACTAATAAGGCCTTTTCAGTGTGGCTCCCCGGTTGCAGAACCCCCTGGGGTTAGGTTGGTGCCAACATTGGCTGGTTTTGAGTACCAGCGAAAAACATTCCTCTTCTGCCAGGCTTACTGAGTTAGTAGTGTTATCCTATTCCTCAGAAGTTGGGACTTAAATGTTTGCTTACTGCGATTGTGTATTAATTCTTTTGTTGCTTTTTTCCAGTTTGTATTGTGTGCTGTGATCAGCGCTGATATCATCTGATGGTGTGTGAGGGGGTGGAGATACATTTTGCAAATAAGCAAGCAAAACAGTGTGAGTCTCCACATTTCATGCAGTGGTCCATCAGAATGTGGGGTCCTATAGATTCAGAATATGGTGGTGGAAGTTCCACACATTGAGGACTTCCTATGCTCTACTTCTTACTATGCTCTACAGTACACTAGAGAGGGGTCAGCCACAAGAGGGAGACAAAGAAACATCAGGCAACATAATTAATTACCCTTGCAACAGATTGTACCACTTGGAAATATTTACATGATGATGATGATGATGATGATGATGATGATGATGGTATTACTGCATATGTAGGTATAGCTTTCTAAATTTCTGTTCTAAACTGCCAGCGGGGACCTTGTAACGAGAAAATATGATCGGAATCTATCCAATAATGAAAAGTTCAAAAGCAAGTTGTCCCAATGAAGAGCTCAACCTGTACACAATAACAGTTCATCTAATGTTTGCTATATATTTGCTGTTTATGGAGAATATCTGCTTAGAACTATCCTTCTGCCAAATGGAGTTGTGATCAGGATTTTGTGTTGACATGCCATTCATATTCCCAAAGGAGTTGGTTTGGGTTGAATATTGTGATTTGGGAAATTAGACATTCTAGTGGCCGAATCAAAACCCACCAAATATTTTGCGAATTCACATTCATCCAGCAGCAGCAAAGAATAGTTGCCACAGTAACACACTTGATGTTTTCTCTTTTCATTTTAACCTTTTCATACAGAACCATCTGCTGTGCTCTCACCAATTTCTACAGTAACATCTTTTACAGGAAGGGGGTGGGATATTGCACTAGAAAGGCAAGGCTGACAAATGTACCAGTGGAAGCTCCGGATTGGCTCTGCCAGTGCATTTGCACTATGCCAACCTTACTGCTGCCTTACCCCTCCCACTCTTCATCCTGGTAAGCTGCAGTGATGCTGATGATAGGAAGCCAGGTAAGGTCCACTCTCTACCCTGCTGATCGCTACTGATTAGGTCATTGTCACCAGTCTAAAACCAACAGAAGTGTTTGCGGACTGGAGGAAAGGAGAGGTTGGTTATCTGGATTCAGCCCTAACTCATTTTCTTTGGACATAAAGCTTGGGCTATAATTTGCATTGTGAGTTCCTACTCCATCAGAGAGGGAGCCGTTTCCCTCTGTAGTTCCCAGTAACGACATTTTCTGATGTTTTCATGTATGTTTTGAATTTTGTATATTACCTGTTTTATTTTTACTCTAAGCTGCTTTGAGACACATCATGAGAAGCAGGTGCATAAATCCCTTATATAAATAAGCAAAAAAATCCCACATTATTCCCATGAGCCCCACAAAATACCTTGATTTCCAGGGGGTACAGAGGGAAGGTGAAGCCAGTAAGGAAGGAAAATCAGGATCCAACTAGTTTCTGTACAGCTGTGATAGGCAACTGGAGGACAAAGCTGTTGTGCTGAAAAATTATGTCTGGTACAAAGAGTATGGAATACTTAAAAACCTAACTGCTCCCTGGAGCTTCAGTTTGGCACAAGCCTCCGTCAAATGGCTCTCCAAAGGAAGGTTTTTAATATATCTTTAAATTGTGTTTTCCTTCAAGTTTTTACAAGGGGTAATATGGAAGAGTCATTATAATGTGTTGTGAACTGTTCTTATGTCCTGAAAGCCAGAGGTAAGGAGCTTTTTATTGTCTTTTTATGCAGCTGTTGTTACGTTCCCCCAGTTGTTGCAGTTCTGATGCAGCAACTTTCTATTATTACACACAGATTGTTTGTTTGTTTGTTTGTTTGTTTCATTGTTCTTTGCTGCCATCAGGCTATTGGAGCAGGATGGTGTGGAAACCAGACATCTATTCGTTAGGGATTATTAAAAGCAAGTGAACAAAGTCATTTCTTTGCCTCTCACCCTCTCATATAGTATGCATTAAAGAGACAACTCATCACCAGAGAGATAGAGACAGTGGCTGACAGGAAGGGATGTAGGTTGCGAGAAACAAGAAGCCTTAATGCAGCACAGGGAAAATACATAACCACTGCTCTTTAGGCAAGTCAAGCTGAGGGCTCTAGAAAATGCACAACAGACAAATCAATCCAGAGACATGCTTCAGACAGAAAACAAGGAACTAGGCAAAACTCACCCTTTGTCTTTTTCAATAATATGTGGAAATAACTTCACCATTGTTTCTGCTGATGGTATCAGACTGCTTGCTACTTGCTGAGCTGAGCTAGCAGAACCACTTACACTACCCCAATGCTTAAGGAGAATCCATCCCAAAACTGTCTTAGTTACACACCACTGCTGCTACTGATGCTTTAGGGCAGGAGTGGCCAATGTGATGTCTTTCAAATGTTGTTGGATGTCAGCTCCCATCATCCTTGACCATGGGAACTGCAATTCAGCGACATCTGAAGAAAACTATGTTGACTCTCCTTAAGTTAGGTATGGTGGAGAACCTGTGACCTTTAAGATGTTATTGGACTCCAGCTCCCATCAGCCCCTAGCCAGAATGCCAGCAGTCAGAGTTGATGAGCATTGGAGTCCCACAGCATCTGGAAGGCCCAACTCTGCTGTGGGGCTTCCCTTTTGTTCTGCAGACTTCAGCTCCACCCATAACACCAGAATCCATTCTCCCAGAATTCCTCCTGGTTTGGGGAGTGGCTTACCAGAAAGCACAAGAAGATGCTATTGCAAAGCAGGTAAGTTGACACCCTTCAACGCATGTTGTCTTTGGCCCCAGTCATAGCAGTGTGTTGTGAATTTTGACAAATATGTGAACACATCTTAGCACTTGACAAGCATCTCACTAAGTGTTTTCAAGGCTATTAAGAGCATGGATCTTGCATAACTTTTTACTTTAACATTAAAAATGGCCTAATTATTATTCACAGTGCTTTTGCAGCTTCACACACTCAAGTGACCTTTTCCTGGGTGTTAATTATAAATAGCTTTGTCTATTGGGGTGGGGAAATGGAACCAAATGAACTAACTATTAAAGCTCCTATCAATAATTGAAGGAGATGTTGCAAACGATGGAAAATGGTGGCACATATTTTGGATTTTCTATTCTTCCCCCTGCTGCCAAGTATCAAACCTAAAATAACAAGAATAAGCACTGACCAGATTTTCCCTCTTTCCTGTGTAACCTCGGTCCGCACATTTCCTGTAGAGTATAAAACTGTACAGGTCTCGTCCCCTCGCAGTGAGGCTTCCCATTAACTGCAGCTGTCAGAGACATCTGCCTTGCCTGATTACTGTCAAAGATGAGTGGAAATAATAGTGTTGCCGCAGAAGATGCTCCATTCGCCTGCAATGAACTTTTCATCGAGTGTTTCTTGAAAACAGAGCTCAGCAATGGCTTGTATTGTGAGAATACATGCATAGAGAATGACCACAAAATCCTGCCGTAAAACGAATTGTTCCGTTTATGTCCTGTTCTTCAATCTAATCCACTTTCCCCCCACCTGTCGCCCAAACAAAATCTTTGGAGTGCCCAGTAGACTACTGAGCGTTATGCACTGAGCTTACCTTATAAAAAATACATGCACAATAACAGCATTTTCCCCCTGACTTTGTTTTTTAAAGTGCTAGAGAGCAAATCCTGCATGAGTGCTTTGGAGCTGAAGCCAAGCATTCATTGTTGTGATATTAAAACAGAGGAGGAGACAATAAGTTAGTATTTGAGGGGAACGCAGAATAGAGGCATCCTCCTCATCATCATAATTTACCCCAACAATTGTCACATCATTGCTTTGGGCAACACTGTTTATCTGAGACCATTAGATAAGCTTTGGAAAAAAGAAGTACTGTAAGTCCAGTGACTTCTATGAGGTAATTTTAAATTAAGTTGCTTCCTGACCTCTGTGGCACTTTGGCTTACCTTTGTGATGACATACAAATGAGGATCATTTCACTTAAAACGTGGGATATAAATCTTCAAGATGATTATGGTGATATTATTAATAATAGACCTAAATATATACTACTATGACAGGACGTGCAACCAAGCTGCAGATCATTAGATGTGTAATATTCAGTATTTATTTGGCTGTGAGTCCTGGAAGACCTGCTCCCTGACTTGCAGGCCTTTTCCCACTTGGCCTGGAAGGGCGGGGCCCAGACTGACTCCAGCTACAAAAGCTGAGGCTGCTGTATTGTTTAAGGGGTTTTGTTTTGCAGGGAGGGGGGAAGTTGCTGCTATTGTCAATGCTAATTTTCTGTATCTTTATTTTGGATCCTAAGATTTATGTGGAAATTGTTTAGTTTGGTTGTGTACTTCTTGATGTTCTGTTCATTGTTTTTGACTACTTTTGTTGTGGTTGTAGTTGTGTAACTTTATACATGTTGTAAACTGCCTTGAGCATGGTTTTCACTTTGCAAAGGTGACATACAACTAAAATGACTGATTGGATAACTGTGACCAAAATGCATCTACAGTAACTGTTGCAATCTTCCCAGTCTCCTGAGTTCCATACATCTCATTCTCCAGTTCTGTGTTTGCTACACTTTGCAACTGCTCACAGGTTTCCCCCATTTTGTCAGGACTGCCCCACTGTCTACAATGAAGATAGAACTGGCATGGTGAGGATGGACGAGTATATTTGAGTACAAGCTAAACCTATCAGTCAAAAAGGAGCTCCCCACAGCACTCCACCGACCCTGCATTTTTTTCTTAAGCAAGAGGCATAAGGTTCAATTTTGCAACCTGTTTCATCTTCCCTCTTACTATGGTCTTTCCAGAGTTAGCTTACAGAAATAGTTCTGCCTATCACAGCTGTACAGAAACTAGTTGGATCCTGATTTTCCTTCCTTACTGGCTGGGTTGCCAAAGCACCACAAAGTTTTCAGTAGTCCCTGCTTTAACTCATGTGTAATGGTTCTAGGGATTGCTTGTGCGTAAGTTGTCTTTATTCATGGTTAGCTTGCATAGTTGAACCCTTTCTGACAGGGCAGCCTCTATCTCGTGGCTGCCTCAGTCGCTGGCAGAATCCGTCAGTGGGCGTTTCTTAAACCGCTTCCAACATAAAAGCTGCTTGACGCCCAGTCTCCTCCCCCGTTGCCTGCGCGAAAGCTTTTTGTGCACGGTGAGTGTGGGCAAAGGCGCACTTGTTCCCTCTCCGCTTGTCTCTTGCAAAGAGTCCTGGAGCCACCTCTCCGCTTCCTCTATCTCCTCCCCTTCTCCACTGGTGTTACGCTGATTTCCTTCCCCAGCGTATGGGCTATCCCTCCTCCTACTGGGACCCTCTCCACCATCATCCGGGAGCCCTCTCACCTCCTCCTGCTCCGATGGCAGTTCCCTGACATCATGCGACTCAGATCCCACTTCACCTTGGACAAGCACCAAATCCCTCCCTTCACCTTGGGATTCAGAATTCATCTGAATCCAGTGCACAGCTCTGGTTGTCTAACTCAGGACACCAACTGAACATTTCTTGAGTGCACACTCTCTGGTCAGATGAGTGAGGACACTTTGATGATGGTTTCCTGCTCTCCTCTCCAGAGTTACTCACAGGAAGCAGGACACATGTTTATTCGGGCTCCTGTGACATCCATAGAGTAATGGAAATCACTTACAGCAAGCTGAGAGATGCAATAGTTAGGTGGACCAACAGAAGTAGAGGCAAATTATTTTCACAACTCAAGATGCTAAGTATGTATAGTCAGTAAAATCTGGTTTATAGATTGAAGCGAAATCCAGTGTAAATATCAGACCTCAAAACCCCCACCAAACATTGGGCCATGCTGTTTTCTAAGTGCTCAGCCAAGTTATTCTAACCAACATAATTCCAGCTCCTAATGTTATCCAGTTTTTAATGTATACAAGAAAACATGGAGCCATCCACCTTGAGAAACATCTAGAGGTTGGCGAGCTAAGTTTAAAAAGCACCACCAAGAATGCACTTAAGGGTTCTTGTCAGCTAATATCCTTCACTACTAACATCTGTACATGGATGCATCTTCCATATCAAAGTCTGGAATGTTACTCTGGGATAAAGTCATCTAGCAAAAGTCACTCCAATATTCAGTGTTATCATCATATTACTGTGTTGGGATGGGCAGTATACCTTCAACAGTGTATTCCATACAAGGATAACACAAATCAGCCTTTGGCAACCTGTACGAGGTTGATGGGTCACAGTCTAAAACATCTGGAGGGCACCAAATTGGCAAAGGACCCCATAAAGTTTTGCCATATGCACTTGAATAGGAATGTCCCTGAATTTTGATCGTCACACTCCAGCTGCTTCACAGGGCATGAGCTTACTGGCCTTTAAGTCCTCTGACACATGAAAGTTTGATTTTAATATCTTGTTTTGTTTGTTTTTAATTACCGAGGTTGTTTAATGAAAATATAAACCAGTGATGCGTAGATTCACCTGATTACCTTGGATATGGTAAGTGCTGAATAATATGTAGCCACGCTCAAGGTCAGACTTTGCTACTGACAAGCTATAATTTATTTCAAAAAAGTCAACATTACAGCCTTGGAGGTCAAAAAACACTGACAGCATTTAACCTGCAATCGTTTATTACCCTTAGTTCAGCATCTGATGACCTCAGATCAGGGTCAACACTACGATGGGTGCAAAAGTTGCTCATCCCCTCCTGACTGTGTCTATCTAATTCTGTTTACCAAGCAGGAAAGTCCCAGCTGGGAAAACATTGCTAATGTGATGGGCAACTTCACATAGGTACTACACACCTCAAAGCAGAGAAAACGTTCGTTATTCAAGAAAGTGGGAGAAGGAGGCTCTGTATTTTGCCATATAGCCTGATAGACCTGATAATAGAAAGTATATAAGAATCAGCACAGCACTGAAATTCTTTTGGTTAATAAATAAAATAAACTGTTGGTCACCTAATTCAGTCCATGAATCTCCAACACCATTTCGTCCTCTACCTTGGGATGTCAAATGGCATCTGCTCATGTGCAGTCTGCGTTCAGCAAATCAAGCATTCAGAACCAGCTACTTTGTAGATGCATGCCCATAAATGATTTAGTGTTTATGATACCACCTTTTTGGGGGGGTGAATCTCTAAGAGACTGCTGGAAACTGACTGACCAGACCAAAAAGTGTTTTCAGAACATCAGAGCAAAAGAAGAGTCCCATCTGATCAAGGGCCCATCTGGTCTAACATCCAACTTTATTTCCAATTCATTTCCATCCTTTCCAAATGACCCCTAAACATGCCAGTTGCCCATTTTATTATCTCCTGGCTGTATTTATACTTGGGGGAATATTTGTTTAAGTGTTGATCGATTTAATATACCTTTCATTTTATATTGCATTTTTATTTATCCATTTGTAAGACAATTTGTATATACACCTGTCAGGGAACTGCCATCAGTGCTGGAGGGAGAGAGCAAAATCCAGAGGGATTCCAGAGAGCATCCAGGGATTGGGAGAGGCAGCCTATCTTCTGGGGAAGAGAATCAGCGTAGCACCATAGAAGGGGGGCAGATGGGGGAAGCGGCAAGGCGGTCCCATGACTCCTTGCCGGGGACCAGCAGGGAGATTAGGGGTCCTCCGCTGCCTACGCCCTCCTTACGCAGAAGGCTTTCGCGCAGAGAGAGTAGGAGGAGACTAGGCGTCAAAGAGCTTCTTTGCTGGAAGAAGTTTAAGAAACGCCCACGGACGGATTCTGCCAGCGATTGAGACAGCCACGGGTGAGTGGCTGTCCAGACAGAAAAGGTTCACTCAGGCAACCCAGCCAGGTGTTTGCACCGGCTTACGCACAAGCAACCCCTAGAACCACTACAACACCCCTGTAAGAAAGCAGACTAAATAAAAATATTTGATCTGAGCATGTTGCTTCCAAACTGTGTTTCTTTTGGAGAACAGCAGGTAAATTTCCACATGGCTGTTGGAGTCTACCTTACCTTTGCCCAGCTCATCCACCTACCCTGGTTTGATGGTGTGCTGGCAGGGCAGGGAAACATGTATTATTGAAATAGCCACTCTTTAATGTAATATTTGTTATGGATTACTGTATCTAAGACTAAGGTTGCAATCATAGGCATACTTACTTCAAAGCAAGTCTAACTGAATTTGATGGAATTTATTTCTGAGTAGACATGAATAGGATTGTGATGTAAGCAGGGCTTTTTTTCCAGCCAGAACTCACAAGAGCTCAGTTCTGGCACCTCTCAGGGGGGTGTCATTGCCATTATAAGAGAACTAAGGAGGTGTTCATGGTGAGTTCTGGCACCTCGTTTTCTAGAAAAAAGAGTACTGGCTGTAAATAATACAAAATCTAGATAGAAATAATGGGTGCACTGCTTCCGTTATCATGCACAGAGTTTATGGCAGCCTGATAGATTCCTTCAATCTCTTGACACCGGCTAGAAAACCTAATGAACCACAAATTACCGGTACATGCATACATTCCCACTGGGAAAGATACATTGTGAAAGTGTGTTATAAAGATTAATTCAAACGATTTACATCTGGGAGTATTTTAGGAGGATGTGTTATCAGAAGCTAACAGGATGTATCTCTTGAGGTATGTTTAAGTGATTTGGGTGGTACTTTAGAATAGCACCAAGGAAAACCATGCTGCTTCAGTGCCAAGGGTACTTCTTGCTACTGGTGTAGTAGTTCATGCTATAGTAACAGGGATACTTCATGAATCAATACTTCTGTGCATGTTTGGAGTTCACTATGTCTCTCCAAAGCCACCCACCCCAAATGTGCCTTCATTTCTGCAGCTGTTAGCAGCCACATAAGAAGCAACGCTCTGAAAGCGTTTCCCCGCACAGCTCCCAGCACAGCTTGGGAAAGGAGGAAGCATCCCCCAGCTTCCTGTGCAAGAAGGCACTGCTTCTTACCTTCCCACTAGGTCATACTATCAGAGTGTTCCTGAATTACCTCAGTGACTAGGTGATGCTTCATTTATTCCCAGAAGCTTGCAATGCAGCATCAGAAAGAAGAGAACATCACCCAAATGGAGAGATCATGGGTGTCGCTGGAAAGGCAAAATAGGGGTGCTCTCCCTTTCCTCTGTGTACTACTCACCTCCCAGGACAAGGAGCAAATTCTGACCATGTTTATAGGGTCCCCTCAAGAACTGATGAAAAGGAAGGGTCCATTTTCATAGCCAGCGAATAGGGCTGTGAAGTCAGGGCTGATGTTTCGACTCAACCCTAATTTTCATGCATGCGGATTCTGAGGGCTAGCTATGGGTGCAAGCCAACTGCAAAGGCACCTGACTTTGCTGGTGGAAACTTCCACACACTGCTGCGCAGCAAACATAAATAAGGAGCCACACAGTCTGCACTTATTATTGGTCAGATATTATGGGCTTGATTTGGTTTTGACCATCCCTAGCACTCTCCAATGAACACAAAAAGAACAAAGAATCCTAAAGTAGCATCTTCAAAACCCAATGCATTAAAGCTTCCACATCAAGTACCACTGAAAGCTTGTGGGCTTTATTCCATTAAGCAGTGGTAGCCTTATCGTTGTGAAATGCTCTTGTGGGTCCCTCATTAATGCCAAGTAGCACACGTTGTTCTTGGGATGCTTCAGATAAGCAACAAAACATTTAATTTACGGAAGAGGAGAGGTGTAAGGGGGAAAGGCAAATGTGATTATTCCAATGCATAGAAACTCATTTTGGGGACGGTGGTGGTGCTCTGACTCTCCCTCTCTAGCAGCAAGCTTTACTTCTAGGTCACATCACTGCTCCAAAAACTCTCTACGTACCTTGGCATTATCAGGGGGGCCCACCCATTTGCTGTCTTGCATTGAACCTCTTAACCCCTCCCCCTTAGTGGTTCATCATGAAGGCTATCACTTCACCAGGAGGCTACCTGGCTATTCCAAGAATTAGAAGCTTTGTTTCATTCTAAGACTTGCTGGACCCAGGGATTAGAGGGGTCTAGTACCAAATTTACACCAGTATTTTAAAGACCCTCGTGGCTGTTTACTTCTTTTGCTCCAAGAGATACACCAAAAGACTGCAGAATTCTTTGAAGATTACTTTAAATTCATGAAGCTGTTAGGCATTAAAAAAAACTACCAGATTGTTTTCAAAGACCGAAGCCTTCTAAGAGAGAACACTTTCTTCCATCCGCAGTAGGAAGGTGAATCAAAACACATTCAAGCCATCCATCCAGTGTCTCCGCCTTTTGTTCCCGTAAGCACCAGCACTCACCTTATGTTAATTTTGTTGTGTTTTCAATCTTGCTTGGTGTTGTTCAATAAAACACAGATAATTGACTGGGTTTTGTTCCAGGTGTTGTAATAGCCTTCTCCTGTATGTTTACTTGGGAGCAAGCGCTGTTATAATTTCTTCAAAGAATCAATATATTCCACTGAATATACACAGTCCTGTTCAGGATTGCCTGGAGAGAAAGAAAAAAAAATATTACATTGAAGATGTATGCAGAAGGTGGTTGGTTTTGTAAGCCATAATTAAAGTTTTGCTGATAATAAAAAATAGAGGAAGAAGGCATTGCCAGAGCCTCTCCAGTCAGTTAGTGTTAGCACTACTGCACAATCAGCCCATTATGCAGATAAAATTGCAGCACTGTGCTCTTTTTCTGCACAATTAGTCGAAGACAGTATGCTTTGCTTTTTCTATCCAGTGTCTTAGCAGCCGGCATGTGCCCTGAAATTGCTTTAAGATGCCGCATCTTCCAAGAGTTTTATGTCACAATCCTATGCCTTCACGGAAGCACGTCCTGAGCTACCTTTTTGCATAAAACAATGTCAAACTTAGCCATACATTTAAAGCACAGAAGCATATGCCTCCCGCCCCAAAGAATCATGGGAACTGTAGTTCATTAAGGTTGCTGGAAGCTGTAGCTTTGTGAAGGGTAAACGAACAATTCCAGGGTTTGTTTGGGGAAGCCATGTGGTACAAAGAACAATATCTTGGGGGTACCATGTTAGGAAAGGCTGATTCACAGGCCTGTTGTGTGCTGTGAAACAGTTCTGAGGAGCAGGTTCCTGACATTCTTGATTTTCCTGATTGTTCCCCCCAATGTTGCCCAAATATGCTTTAAATATCTAGTGTGGGTGTGACATTGTCACAACCCAGTTGCCCTTTAGTATAGCTCTGTCACGATGAAGCACATTTAAAATATGAAAGTAATATCAGTCCAGAAATGTGATCTTCTCTTGTGAGGCCCAAATTCAAATATGAATGGTGCTTCACTCCACAGCTATTTTATTCAAATATCATGTTTGTCATACCGTATTCATTCATCAGCTGCTTTACTTACTTATTTACTTACTTACTTACCAACCTACCCACCCTGAGTATTCAAAGTTCAACTTTTCCATCTTGTATACACCTTGGGGTGATATTCCTATATCTTTAATAAATCTTGAATGCCATCATCCCATTATAATGCAGATCACTCTGTTACTTACTATGCAGGCAGGGTAACAAATTGTACCATGTGATCATCTCTACATGCAATTTAGGAAATTCTGAAGGAGGGGAGGAAAGGTTGAGTAAATCGCTGTGAAGAAAGCGAGATATGCAGCATGCACAATTCTGAACTGAAAACCAAAAACCAGGCAGTTTGTACTGAGAAATGCATTGAGACTCTTCTGTCCATTTAAATCAGCACAGGTCAAAATAGTTCCAGCATGAATTGAGGAAGTAAAGAGGACATTTGTCTCACCTTATTCCTCAGACCACGTCTGGCTTTTAAAAAGTAACCACAGTGGATGCTCCTGTGAAGATATCCAAAAGCAGGTGTTTATCTGAATCTCTTGTGAATCATGCCCAGAGCCTTAGATTTTTTTAAAAACGGGGAGTGGGGATAAGAACAGTCTGGGATCAGTATGAATCAGCTGCAATTCAAAACTTAGTTCCCACTAGAAATTAGAAAAGGATTTTGCAGAATGAAGCCGTGTTTGGCACTCTGGTGTAAAGCTGCCAACAGGATATTGAAAGGAGAGAACTTCAGCTCAACCTAAGTGGAGCATCTGGGAAGATGAGGCAAAAGACGTCTTTTGGAAATGCATTAAAGCCTTTGCTTGTTCCTTTCATGACTCCTTTGCTCCGTGCTAAAAGATTTCCATCCTTGTAAGTTTTATTTCGACCAATTATGTAACATTAAATATGGAGACAAGATCTTAAATCCACCCCCAGTTTAAACCAATCCTATCACTAATAAAACGTGATTTTGCACAAGGGACAAGTAAAGTGTCTCCATTTCAGATGCTCGCCCACTTTCCATCATTCAACACTTATCCATAATTGTTGTCAGTACACCACTCCCGGATAGCCACTAAAACTGTTCAGTTATTCCTATTGAATTGCTAATAAAAACGAGGCCTTGCAGTGCAAAAGGTACTTTTACAACTCTGTGGTTTATGCATTGGATAGCATCAAAATGTTTCCCCCAAGCCTTCTCGCTTGACAGCACAGTGCTGCCAAGTGGCCCAATACTGTTTTGCGTAGGAAGTGGGAAACAAGCACTGGCCCTTTGATAGATGTCCCTGAAGAGAAGCCGGCAATTCTGCCACAACTCTGACTGTAGAACAACCTTCCCCAACTTTGCGTCCTCCAAGTGTTTTGTATTCCAACTTCCATTATCCCTAACTGTTGGCTATGATGACTGGAACTGAGGACAGTTGTGGTCCAGCAATATCTGAAGGACTCTAGGTTGAAAAAGAGTCCTAAAGAAGAACACACTTTTAGAAGTAAAGGCGGGGGGCATCAAGTCAGATTATTCTGGAACAAGTGGGGGGGGGGACTTTTCTGGGGTCTGCAAGTGTAAGAGATGCTAGGGTCCAAAAATACTTTGCTTTCTGTTACTGGGAACTCCAGAAGATATTTCACTTCAAGGCATGTGTGTGATCCCAGCCTATTTGGTTCCTAAAAATAATCAGGTGTTACTGCTTTTGGCTGTAACCCTTCTTCAGATCTTTTCCTTTCCTTAGATTACATTTTACTGTGTTTTTAACCCTAACCCTTCTGCAGATCTTGAAGTGAAAGTGGTTTTTTCCCAAAATAAATTTACTAATCCTTGGGATTCTAGTGTCTCATCATTCCACTAGTGACCCCAAAACTCAAAGCTATGACAGAAGCTAGCACTAATCCAAATTTGCAGACTTTTGGGGAGTTCTGTGGTACCTCAGAAATGAATAACCGAATATCAAATAAAGGCACTGAACCACAGAATCATAAAGTTGGAAGGAACTAGCTAATCTAGGCCAACCCACTGCAATACAGTTTGACATCATACCAGATCCTGCTTAACTTTGCAAACGTGTTAGCAGTTTTATTGCTGCAGGACTAGAAGGCATAGTGGTTTTCCATTTTACAAACCTATGCATACTTATTTGGAAGCAAGGTCCCACTCTGTTCAGTGGGGCTTATGTCCTAGTAAATGCTTTTGGAATTGCAGCTGTATTGAATAATCCTAAAGTGCTAGTGGGGGGGATCCAGCAGCGTAGTGTGCACGTGTGTGGAGGGTGATTGGAGCCTGCTGCGCCAGCTCTCACCGCAGAAGTGACAACCACACACACCGGAGTCAAGTAGGGCTGCATTGCACCACCTGCCCTGCCCACCCGCTGGCCAATGAAGCCCTTGGAGGGTGAATCCCCCCTCCCCAGACGATCATGCATGCGCCCTTCAATCCCGGCCTCACAAAGCGGAGCTGGGAGTGGCAAAGCGGTGTGAGAAGGGCACAGCAGTCATGTTCCCTTCGATCCCAGCCTCACCCTCACTTTGCTGTTGCATCCTACTCATGCTGCCCTGCCAGCCCTGGAATCTGAGGCTGGAATCTGATGTGAATGATTCGCCCGGCAAATCATTTACCGTAGATCAGATCGCAGCCTTGCTGAGCAGCACAGGGCTGGCAGGGTGGCGTAAAGAGCCAAATGCACAGTGCCCCCTTAAAAAATGTGTCCAAGGCCATTGCCCCAGCAGCCCTCCAAACACACACACACTACACCCCAGGGGGGAGGGGTCCCATGGTGCGTTCTCCCTTTTTGTTAACCTCCCCTTCACATTGGCTTCAGTGTGAGGGAATTTACTATGCCATCTCCAGGGCTGGTGTAGCTCTGAACCCATAGCTGTTGTGGGGTATGGGGAGGGGGCAGTGTCTGGGGAATGAAGGGGCTTTGGAGCCAATGGATCCACAGCCTCCCCAACAAAGAGACCCCAAATGCCTTATTTCTGGCCCCACCACCTGCAGGGCATCACTGATAGAGATGGACGCATCTGTCAGTTTTCCCTGCACTCCTTTCAGTGCCTGTTAAAAAACATTTTTGTTTAGGCATGTAGAATATTGACATGTGTTTCAAACAGGGTTTAGCTTGTTACTGGTTTTAATTATTATTTGAATGCTTTAAACCACTGTTTTTAACTGTTGTTTTTACTGATGTATATATTTTTTTTCTATTTGTAAATCGTTTTGAGGTGGGGTTGTTGTTTATAATCAAGCAGGGGAGAGATTTTATGAAGCAAATTTTTAAAACAATAAATAATGACAGCAATATGATGGGGTTCAATTGCAGACATCATTAACAATGCACTCCAAAACAAACTTACACAGAAGTGGTGCCCATTTCTAAAGAAACATGCTCAGGAGTGCGCTCTCAGTTGCTCAATACCGTAGTACCCTTATTTTGTCTCTCAATTTTTGCTTCTGTTGTGTCTGACTAGCTTGGAAGAAGGGAAAAGCATTAGAATACAACTTGGGGGAGTGTGTGCATGTGTGTGTGTGTAACATGCTATGAGAACATATTTAAAACTCCAAGGTGCCATTGACTTCATATCCTTCCCTGCTTCTGTCATCATTTCTCCTATAAAAGAGGCTCTAAAAGGCTCGGAAAATAAAACTGCTGACTCACACGTGTTTCCAAAGCGTGTTAATGACCCCCAGTGCCTCAGCAACAGAATAACAGCACAGCATCGTGGCTGGCAGCCGGGCAGAGATTATTACACCTTTTCGCATCTCTGTGAACATGACAACAGTAAACAGGGCTATGTTGCCATACAGGGATGCAATGGGTGGGTGGGTAGAGGCAGTAATAAACGCTGTGTGCTAGAAGCAATATTCAGGTATATGAGAGATGCATGAAATCACTCCCAGCTGCCAGGACCAGCACACTTTCCCATGGCTTTTATTACCGACCAGCAAAATACCTGTCATGATGATGAGTGGAGAAAAAGCCTTTATCTTCCAAGCACCTCTGGCGGGGTTTGGGAGGAGGATGCAGCCCACTGTGAGATCCTGTCTGTAAGGATTGGGCCACTCACTTCCAGAGCAAGGTTTTGTGTCCCTGCAACAAATACTGCCTCCAAGTGCATCACTTGAATTTCCCTCATGGGAAAGGATGGCAGCTATTTGCTGACATGGGAGAAAGTGAAGAGGCTTAGGGTTGAGCAATATTGGAGTCCTGGGAAAACCTTTTCTGTGCCAACCCATCCAGAAAAGCCATCTCCTGCCTGTGTAGTTCTAATCTGGCTTCTGCTTATACTGAAGTCCTCTTCAGTAGTTATTCCACACATACAGGCCCATTGCGAAGAGGGAATTCTGCCACTGGCATTTTCCAGCCCTACTGACTCTGCTCTTCCAGACTCCCCTGCATTCGTGTGCAGCTGACCATGCATAGACTACTTGATGTGATTGGAAGCCCAGCACAATGGAAATCCTAATCACATGAAGGGTCGTAGCTATGCATGAAGGCTCGTCTTTCAGAACTTCACTGAAAGCACAAAGGTTTGGAGCAGTGGCACTGAGCCAGTTAACACTACACATGATTTTTTTTGGGGGGGTGAAAGTTTCTGAAGATGCTTAAAGAGGGAAATGGGGATCAGAGGTCTCTCATTAAGACAGATAGATAAACAGACATATGATAGAGATAGTTAGATAGATGGGGGAGAGAGAGAGAGAGAGATGACAGATAGATAGATGATAGATGATTGATAGATAGATGATAGATGATGATAGATAGATAGATAGATAGATGATAGATAGATAGATAGATGATAGATGATAGATAGATAGATAGATGATAGATAGATGATAGATAGATAGATAGATGATAGATAGATAGATGATGATAGATGATAGATAGATAGATAGATAGATAGATAGATAGATAGATAGATATAGATAGATAGATAGATAGATGATAGATGATAGATAGATAGATAGATAGATAGATGACAGACAGACAGATAGATAAGAGTGGTTGACTATTAAACCACTGGGAAATTGTAGCTCTGTGTGGAGAACGGGGGTCTTCCAACAACTTTTGGTACCCTTAGCAAACTACAGTTCACATAATTCCTATGACTGTTTAAAGTGTTATGATACTGCCACAATTAATATGCATTACCCAAATGGGGCAACACTGTGTTTTCATCCCAAATTCTAGCACACATATTCCATGCTACTAAATTAGATTTGTTTTGATAAATATTTTTTATGCCTTGTTATGGGTTTGTTTTTTGTTGTTTTTTTGTTTTTTTTTGTATTTCTGAATTATTTTGTTTTACAAAGGATTATTAAACTATAATGGTCATAATGATTGTTTTTATTGTTTGTGTTTGTTATTCGGCACTGTGGGTACTGATGTTGCACATCAGAGAAATGGTATAGAAATGCTAAATCAATAAATGCTGTCTTCTCACTCAGAGGCCGTCGAAATCAGTAGAAGCGTTTTATGTCTGGGTTTTCAGATTGAACGCAAGACCGATTGAAACTTCTGAACAAAAAGAAAACCGTTCCAGGGTGTATATATTGGCAGTGTCCTTTTAACTCTGACCACCAGATGTCACTGTTGATGATCCTGTCCTTTGCATGACTTACTGTGATGTATATGTGAAGGCCTTCAAATATGCCTTTGTGAGGGTTAGGATGCTATCATTTACAATATATGATATACAATATCTTTATTGTCATTGTCCCATACAGAACAATGAAATTGAAATTTGACTGTGATGTTGCTTTCAGTGGGCTAAAATGTGGAGAAAATTAGTAGTATTTATTTCAGGTTAGGGACGCGGGTGGCGCTGTGGGTTAAAGCCTCAGCACCTAGGGCTTGCCGATCGAAAGGTCGGCGGTTCGAATCCCCGTGGCGGGGTGCGCTCCCGCTGTTCGGTCCCAGCGCCTGCCAACCTAGCAGTTCGAAAGCACTCCCGGGTGCAAGTAGATAAATAGGGACCGCTTACTAGCGGGAAGGTAAACGGCGTTTCCGTGTGCGGCTCTGGCTCGCCAGAGCAGCGATGTCACGCTGGCCACGTGACCCGGAAGTGTCTCTGGACAGCGCTGGCCCCCGGCCTCTTTGAGTGAGATGGGCGCACAATCCTAGAGTCTGTCAAGACTGGCCCGTACGGGCAGGGGTACCTTTACCTTTATTTCAGGTTATTCAACCCAAGGAATATTAGTAACAGAGCGTACAGAAATGTCAAAAGGCTTGCCTGATTCAAAGGCCAGCTGCTTCCTTGTGTTTCAATAGCTTCAATGGCTTTCAATAGCATTCCTTAACATAGGTTATGGGGAACTTTGGCTCTCCAGATGTCAATGAACCACAACTCTCATCATTCCTGGCGATTGGCAATGCTGGCTGGGGTTGTTGGAAGTTGTAGTTCAGCAACACCTGGTTGGGTAAAGGTTTCCCACGCCTATCTTTGCTAGGAAAGTAAGTAAGTAAAGGTTGGATCAGTACCTCAAGACTGAGGGAGAGGAAACCCATTAACTTCCAGGGCCCAGATGTAGGCAATATACTCGCTGGCTGGGGCTGATGGGAGTTGTAGTCCAACAATACCTGAAGGGCACCAGGTTGGCAAAGGCTGCTCTAAGATCAATTATATGGCCGCGTTTTAGAGGCAGATTGTGGAGAAGGGTGCTTCATCTAGCAAGATCTTCTCACCAAGAGACGAGTTACTCAGATTGTACAGCAGGACACAGAACCAAGCACATCTGCATTGGTTCTCTGGGTCACCTGAACAGGTGCTGAACTAGCCAAAAGGGGTTGTTTTAATATCACCTAGATAATGCCTCTGTGTAATACTTGAGTCTGCAACTCCTTTGGCAAGTACCCTGAGCAGAGATAAGGCGCTGAGCCTGCTCACCAAGCCGCAGAAAGGAAAGGGTCAATAGCAGCTGGAAAAAATCAACCCCAAATCCACGAACAAAACAGGTGCATGTTACAAACATGTCATGTGAAAAATCAATTTCTGCAACAGAAGGTGGGGGGGTGGAATTCCACACCATAAACAACCCAAAGTGATTGTAACATGAATTCATTCTACTAAACCAAATCAATTACATGCCACAGTATGATCTGCAACATTTTCTCTGGTAGCTTCAGGTCTGCTGGAGGTGGAAAAGTACAAAGCACATTTCATAAACCTGGGTTTCATACCCATATGCACAAGATAACATGGAGCAAACTAATATGTAATATTAATAAATTCAACTGCTTTTCTGCAGGCAGATGCCCACATTCCAAGCTAAGACTGGAAGTCCACCTCACAAGACGGAATCAAGGAAGTGGAGAATGAACTGAACTTTCACAAATATAAATTCTGTTTTGCTCTCTCACTGCTGGTGCTTTCCTCTGTTATGAAGTAAACTTCATATTCTAAATGTGACTGTTTTAATTTGCCTTTGTCTACACATGTATTCAGAATATCAGCTTCCTGGGAAAAGCAGGAGTAGATTATTAAGATTATTATGTACTTCTATTAACTGATAAATCTTATCCACTTTTCAGATTTATTTTTTCAATCACCTTTAAAGTTGACCTCAAATTTTTTTAATTACCATGACATTCAAGTATTTATTATGGAGCTAAATTCCTCCCAATAGCAAGAATTTTGAAAAATGTTATTTTATGCCACAAATAAGAATTTGTCCCATTTTAGGTTTCAGACTTGGTATCTTTAATAACTTAGTCAACTATTTAAATTCTGATCCTTAACCAAGCTGAGGTTGCCTTGTATATTTGTAAATTTGTGACATTTAGCATGTATTGTTAAACAAAGCATTATGTAATAACTATCTTGTTCTGCTTGGACTCCAGATTTAAATTTAGCTTTAATAACTACAAAGCAATAAATTGTATGGATTTCAGTAATTTCTTTGTTTGCCTGGTACGCACATCACAGCAGAGAGCGTTTCTTCCAGGCACAATGAGGTGTCAAGTTCTTCCAGAACTGCCTGCCATCACATTCTTGATGACGCCAGGGTATTAAGAGCAAGGAACTGTGGTTGGGCATCATGGGAACTGCAAAAAGAAAAAGTTTCTTCCGAGCAAAATTGAGGGAAACTATAGATAATAGTTACTCAGGGATACACTTCCACAAAGGGGACTACCCTTGATAAACAGGAAAAAGACCGCTGGCACTTACTTAAAGGTCGCAGCCTCAAACATTCTCAACTGCAAGAAAATAAACTGGAGTAATATCATGCCTGTAAGGTTGACGTGCATGCATAAAAGCGCACAAAAGGGCACACAGAAAAAAATGGGTATGTGCAACCCACATGTGCATTAATCTGCTAGTGTGTACCCTGGTGTGTATACACTGAACTAGCTGAAATTTACAAACCATCCACATGTGTGAGGCTACTAGGGTATAAAGACAAACTTTTGCAGTCATAAAAGTCTCACAAGATTTTAAAAGGTTTATGTATTCTAGAGATTTACTCTACCGTAATTTGGAAACTCAAAAGCCTTTGCAAGGAACCAAATTCTACCCTGGGCAAAAGGAAAGCCACTAGCATCCCATGTTATTTTAAATTTGCTTCCTATGTGTATAAGCAAAATCAGTAGAGTACAGGTGAGACTTGTACCCTACCGATTTTTATATAAATCTATATACCACTTGATAGGAAAAAAGCAGTTTACAAAAAGATAAAATGCTGCAGCGTATTCTTCCATCCAAACAGATGGAATTCAGAATTCCTTCTGGCCAGCTACACCTTCCTCCAGAATTTGCCATGCACCCCTTTTTTCTCCTCCCACCCCAACTGACACTCAGCATTTCATAGCTACTAAGCACACTTAGTCCTAACTGGCCTATTATTGACTTGTAGTTGTTTTGTTCCCTTAGAGTCATTTATTTATTTTACAGATTTTTTGTGCACTTCTGCAAACTTTGTGGTTCTCCCCAAGCACACTGACACTGCTCTCTTTCTTTTTTAGTGGCCCAAACGTTGGCTACATAATCACTGACACTCACCATCTTAGTTCACCATTACAGGGACTGATGTGTGACAAGGATAATATTAGGGACAATACACCTGGGCGGAGATGGAAAATGCAACCTTTGTGAATGACAAGTGAGGTTATAAGGATAGATGTTAATGTGAATGCTTTGAATAATTCATGCACAGTTCAAGGTAAGAAGGATTTAACTTGATAATGTCTTGCTTGTCCTAAGGAATGTTAGCCCACAGAACAAGATCTCAACGCAACCTTAAAATGTTAATTTAACATTGGGGAGTGAGAGCAGGAGGAAATTAAAGCCAGTCTATCTCCTCAAGAGCACAGCAGAGCACGATGGCTGGGTAAAAATTAAGGACAGCGCCCTTTACCCTAGCTTTTTTGAAGTAATGTCGATCTCTGATGAACCTATTAACACCAGTCAGCTTGTCTATGAACTACCTTGCATAAGATTATTATCAGGTCACCTCACCATGTCATTTTCTTTTCTTCAAATTGTGGATGTAACTCAACCTCTTGGAAATAATGACCACTGCCATTTTGGGATGTATATGTGAACGTGCAACAAACACTTTTTCATATCAGACCTGTTTCCAAGAGAATGTTGCCATCATAAACAGCTGCTGGCATTGTAGATACCTCCAGACAGAAGGATTACAATCTTGAACCAGGGCTTAGAATTTCAAGATTTCCCTAACCAAGACTGATTTTCAACAAGACGGCATACAAACAAGTTTCAGTTTATCTACTTCCCAACCAATGGCTCTCATGTGGTTCGAGACCACTGGGAAAATTCCATGCAATGGGAGCTCATGAATTCATTTGCTACATACATATTATAGGGATATTCTTCCTTTTAGAAGAAAAAAATGGTTAGGTTTTTCAGTTGCTTTAAATGGGGGGCATGTTCAGTGTTTATGGATTTGATTCATCCAACCTGGTTAAAATTTGCTCAATTGCAGCAGCACTATAAGTGTATTCCGTAAGTCAAGAATATTTAACTATGAGATTTTTCTCCCTTCTTTTTAACTTTGCTTTACCTCAGCTGCTTTATCACTGTGCTGCATAATGGTACTTTTCTCTATTCCTTGAAAAGAAAGACTGGGTTCATTTAGAGAGCCTAATATTCTATATAAAGCACCATTCCACTCAGCCATGTGGAAGGCCTATTTTCATCCATCAAATATTCAGGGGAGTCAGGCTTTTTCCCCTGTAAGAAAACTTTCAGAATTCTAAATTTCAGCTAAAAACTTGGAACAAAGAATTTCTACACAGGGGGAGGGGGGAAACAAACACGACTCTCCATTTTCTCATCATGCTGGTGTAGTTTTCTGCTCATTATCAGTATTCTTATAAAACACGAACTTTCCTTTCACTTCAAGATTTACCTGCATACAATTTAAAACCCAGATAGGTATCCTCTCATTCAGTTTATTAAATCTATGCCAACCTTCCCCAACCTGAGGTTGTCTAGATGTTTTGGACAACTTCCATCAGTGCCGGCTGATGAACCTGAATGTTGCAAGATAAAGGATAGACAAAAGAAAGCAGTGCTTCACACAATGCATAATTAAAGTATGGATTTTTCTCCATAGTAGCGATGGACACAAATGTATGAAGCTGCTTTATCTGAATCAGACTATTGGCCCATATAATCCAGTATTATCTACTCTTCAGTGGTTCTGCACAATCTTTGGCTGAGATCTTTCCCAGGGGCCCCTTCATATTCTCTTTTAATTGTGCATTCATGATGATTTGTTCTCATGATGAGGTTGGGGTGGCCATATGCAATTCCATTTTCAATAACGCTCATGCCTTCAAATGTTTGGGGGCATTCATACCGCTTTGTTTCCAATCAGTGCCAGATTTAAAATTGTATCATGAGGCGGCTTGTCTCTCCTAGATCCGGGAATGGTTGACACTACAAAACAGTGATCTGGAAGGATTCAATAATCGGCACAGTTGGCATGCTTATGTACGTTATGAAAAGGTTAAAGTCCATAAAGGCTTCTTGAACCATGTGGTTAGAAAATCACTATACATGGTGTGGGCTAAATATAAGAACTTGTTAGAGCCAAAAACGCTATGGTGGCTATCCCCGATAGAAGCATTCTCAGTACAGAAAAAGAGAGAGAGGGGTAATTGGGCAACATACAAAGATTTATTGGAAGAAACGGAAAATAGGCTAAAACTAAAAAAAACTGAAGAAATTTGGACCCATTTAACAGACTGGTTACAACATTTCCAACTAAACTAGGCATTCCAAAAAGACAAACAGAAGGGCTTTTCCACAGAAATAGCAAGACTCGAGAAAAATCTAATTAAAACTAAAAAAAAAAACACTGTCTAAAATGTACAGACTCCTAGACTGGGAGGTGAAGAAGGAAGAAGTAAAACTGGTAATGGGCCAATGGGCCAAAGTTTTTGGTTACAATATCCAAATGGAAGCATGGGAAAGGTTATGGAGGGAGAACCTGAAATTCACTGACCTGAAAGAGAATTCCATGAAAATACTTTACCCATGGTACCTAACACCTGTAAAACTGGCCAAATGTATAAACCAGGTCAAGCATTTGCTGGAGATGCAGAGAGGCAGAAGGCACATGTGGTGGAACTGTAAAAAGGAGGGGGGGGGATTCGGGGATATAATATATAATGAGCTTAAGAAAATGTTTAAATTTTCCTTCTCCAGAAAGCCTAAAGCCTTTCTGCTGGGTATAATGAGTAACGAAATTTCAAAACATTTAAGGAGAATTTTAATGTATGCAATAGCCAAGCAAGAATTTTAATTGCAAAAGGATGGAAAGGAGATTCCATCCCTACCAAATTGGATTGGCAGACGAAATGTTAGAATATGCAGAGTTAGCAAGAATGACAGCAAGATGCCGAGATGACACAGAACAAACATTTAACAGAGAGTGGGAAATTTACAGAGTATATCTAAAAGAACGTTGTAAAAATCTAAATTCTTTGACAGGCCTGGATTGACTTCTGCATGAAATTAGAGAATTTTACAAAACCAATATAACTGAAACAACCTAGGAGAGACAGTGGAAAGTACGTAGTTGAAAATGTAATTTAGGAACCACATTGGGGTGATCGGAAGTCATGGTGGAATTTGTGGTGTATGAATGTGGTTTTTTGGTAATATGTATCGATTTTGGATTGTTTTTGTTGACTGTTTTGTTTTTTAAAAAAACCAATAAAGCATTTTAAAAATGGGGGAAAAACGGGGGGGGGGGGGACAACCAGTGCAAATCATGTAACTTCCTGCAGAAATCCTGTAAGTTTTTATACCACAAATGTTCGGCTTGGTGGGATGTCGCATTTTTGTTGCGCTATAGTGCAAGTGTGCCTTTCGAGAAAATGATAATGCAACAACAGTTGGGAAGCATCACAGAACAAGTGGGGTGATTTGCGGACAGTCCAGTATTAATCCACCACCAATGATTTATTATTGCATAAATGACATGTTGCAGACTGCTGGAAAGCAGCGCAGCCTACTTTTATGATTTGGAGACGAACCTGAGTGGAAACGGGATTACAAAGGTCCATCTCCAAATTCCTGCCCTGCTGTCTGCCTCTGATTGGGCAAGTTAAGTTCAAATGAGGAAGGGCAGTCCTGACACTCCCCACAGCCAGCCAGCCACATGGAAGGTTTTCGTCCCATCCCGTCCCCACAGCTTGCCAATAACTGTGTCGACCTGCAACTGCCACTGCCATCAAGAACGGTAAGCAGTCTTTGTGGGCACTCAGGTCCACATATGCAAATAAGGGATTGAAAGTGACGTTCAGTGATTGGATAGTTACAGAAAGTGGTTACTGTTGCGTTGTAGTGGAGCTCTATATAAGCAGGTTGGCTGAACCCTTCAGTTCAGTTCTGTTCTGGCCTGTGAATAAACAAGAGCTGTTTGAAGAATCGCTGTGTAGTCTGATATGGTCACCCACAACTTAACATATTATATGACTAATTCTTTTTTAATTGTAATAAAGGTTCTAGAAAGAAAGCATCAGGAGCGTCTTATACGCAGGAGTCCTGCTGTATCAGAGGGCTGCCACTTTTAATGTAGCCCAGATTGCAAAGGTAGTTCTAGCCCAATGAACAGGGATTGGGCATGTTGTAATTCCAACTCCACAGGAGCAGAAAAGAAGACCACAAATATAGATTCACAGAAATAGTCACGAAATACCAAGTTTGATTCAGCCTCAGTTGTGCCGATGAAATGAAGTCATGACAAAGCTATTAATTTCAACCGGTCTACTATAAGCATGACTGATTCTGGATCCAACCCATACCATCTATTGGGATATTCACTAGTGGCTGAAACTACTCTAAATCTTCAGTTACCCTCTTCCCAAAAAAGGAAAGGAAGTCTTTTCCAAAGAGGAGTATCTTGCTGAACTCTAAATTATAAAATTCCATTTTATGCAATTCTGCAGGAAAAAGTGGACACTGAAAAATTATCTGACTGGGAGCTTAGCAACAGAAAGCCATAAATCTTCTTGGCAGTTATACACTTTTATTGTGAGGTGGTGCTTATGGGAACTGCTGTTAACTAACGGACGTGCATACGTTTGGCAAGGCAGCTTTGAGATTCTAAAGTCTGTAGGTGTCCCATGATTCCACAGTCTGGTGTTTACAGTCTCTTGTGTAGTGAAAAGACCCAGATTTAAACAACAGCTCCTCCAATGTCAATCTAAGACTCAATCAAGGATTTAAGAGATGTGTCCCATGTGCTAAAAAAAAAGTAGAAGTGGCAGGTGGCAAGGACTCGGAAAAATTCCATACTGTTAATTAAAACATGCACTGCAAACCAGTGAGGAAAAAGCAGACGAAATTAATTCAGAGGCCTTCACTGTACTGAAATCTAATGGGTGATTTTTTTTTTCTTTAAGAATTTTATGGAGCAGGAAATGAGAACACATTTCGAGATCCTTTTAAACCCCATTAGGCCACACAATTAAATTTTTTATGTAAAAAGAAATAAAGAAGGTTTCCATCTACCTTGGTCATGCTGCAGGTTTTGCTTGCCTTAAATCCAAGCACCAACAACAAAACTTGCACCGGATTTTAATAAACATACATATGTACCTGCAAGCAAATCAATCACAATATAAAAAGGACTGAAACTATTTTTTAAAAAGTTACTTTTTCAAGGTGCCGCTTTAGAATAAGTGAAGCATAGTTTTCAAGAGGGCCCCAGGTCAAAATGTATATAGATTCCTGAGAAAAACTTTCACGTGAGGGTGATATATATGCAGAGATACATTTTTGCCTATGGATTCATTTCTTAGTTCTGACCCACTGGTGCTGCAAAAAAGAAAAACTTACATACAGCCTCTGGGGCTCTGTGTACAGTATTCCTGCAGTCCTCTGCATGTCAAATAATCAGCACTAATCTCCAGCTTGGGTTGGACTGCTTAACCCTCCCTTCCACCCTCCCCCCAACAGCAATCAAATCATGTCATTAGAACGTGGGAGAAATGCTGCTGAATCAAACCAAAGGTCTGTCCAGAGTTCTGTTCTCACAGAATCAGATGTCTATGGGAAGTCTCTCAATACCAGTTGGTGGGGAATGCAAGTGGCAGGGTGCTGCTGTGCTCACGTCTTGCTTGCAGGCTTCCCACAGGCACCTGGTTGGCCACTGTGAGAGCAAGATACTGGACTAGATGGGCCATTGGCTTCACCCAGCAGGCTCTTCTTATGTTCTTAAGCCCAGGAGGAGGACATGAGTGCAATAGACCTCTCCCACTTGGTCCCCAGCATGGTGTCTCTGATCTTCAAGTGGTCTGATCTACTGAATCTCCTTTTAAAGCCATCTAAATTGGTGGTTGTCATCTCATTCCGTGGTAGGAATTCCATAATTTAACTACGTGCTTATCTCTCCTGAATACCTCACCATTTAGCTTCTTGGGATGACCGCAAATTTTAGTATGATAAGAGGGGGGCAGAAAATTCTGTCACTTTTCTCCACATCAAGCATAATTTTATAAACCCCTGGCATGTCCCCTCTGACTGGCTTTCCCCCCTAAAACCCAAAGTTCCAAGTGTTGTAATTGCTTCCTGGGGGAGTTTCTCCAGCCTCCTGATAATTTTGGTTGCCTCTTTCTTTACCTTTTCCAGTTCCACAGTATATTTTTTGAGATGTAGCTGCCAGAACTGTACACAGTATTCCAAGTATGATCACACCATCAGTTTTTATAAAGTCATCAAGATATTGGCAGTTTTATTTTTCATTCCTTTCCTAATGGCCCTTAGCATGGAATTTGTCTTTTTCACAGCTGCCAAGCATTGAGTCAACGTTTTCCTTGAGCTATCCACCATGACCTCAAAATCTCTTTCCTGGCCAGTCACTGCAGCTCAGACTTTGTGTAAGTGAAGTTTGGGAGGGAAATGTCCCATAATGCATCACTTATATAGCCATTTCAATTGCTGTAGCCCCATCCCAAGTCGCGCTGCCAAACAACGAAGTGCAGAGCTGTGTAGATTGTCAGGCCATACAACAGGAGACAGGAGTCTCTGAGATACGCTTTCCTGCAAGCAGAGTCCACATTCAAAGCCAAGTCCATTCCGAGGGTCAGGCAACCAGCCATCCATGTAATCAGACATTCAGGGGTCAAGGAATCCAAATGTTCATGAAGCCAAGGGTCTAGATGGGAAGCAGGGAGCAGCAACATAGGAGCAGTAACCACAGGCTTTGTTTCCAGCCTCTGAACGCTGCAAAAAGCCCTGTTTAAGAAGGCTGAAGCCATCTGGTTCCCATCAGTGCCTTCTCCTCATGTCCTTGAAGGCTGACCAACTGCAGGTGGAGTTACTCCACTTGCTCTCCCTTCAGGCGGCTGTTCAACAGGGGAAGCTGACTCCCATTAATGCCCTTTCACCCAGTTTTGAAAGATCCATTTGGAGGTCTTTGCAAACTTTTTTTAAAAACACCCTGAATAATTTGGTGTCGGCAAACATTGTCACTTCACTGTTCACCCCTAACACCAGATCACTTTTGAACAAATTAAAAAGCACCCCAACCTCAATACAGATGGGGACACACACACACACACAGCCATTTATTACCCACCTCATGAGAACTGCTCATATATGCCAACTCTTTCCTTCACGTTCATTGATTGATTCCTGGTCCATAAGAGGTCCCATCCACTTATCCCATTACAGTGATACCTCTGGTTACGTACTTAATTCGTTCTGGAGGTCCATTCTTAACCTGAAACTGTTCTTAACCTGAGGTACCACTTTAGCTAATGGGGCCTCCCACTGCCGCCGCGCCGCCGCTGTGTGATTTCTGTTCTCATCCTGAAGCAAAGTTCTTAACTCAAGGTACTATTTCTGGGTTAGCGGAGTCTGTAACCTGAAGCGTCTGTAACTTGAGGTACCACTGTACTGCTAAATTTGCTTAGAAACTTAAAAGTTAGGGTATTTGACAAAAGAAAGAAAAAACTTTCTTGGGACCACACACACACACACACACACTGCAACTACACATGCATGCGTACCTCAACGACACACACATTCACACCTAGCAAACACACACATGTGTGCACCACGACTACATTCACTTTCCCTTATCCTGCCAGTAATAATATTAACAATAAGATGCCCTTTCATAAAATACAGCAAGGCAGCAGACATCATACAAAATTACAGTAAAAACAATAAAACATTAGTTTAAAGAAACCTCAATAAATACTGGTAATTTTCACTTGTTTAATTTGGGTTTGTTCTGAAGCATGTAGCTGGGTTGCAACTATTAACCTTCCTTCCCTATCTGCAGTCTCCAGGAAGATCTCTCTCTCTCTCTCTCTCTCTCTCACACACACACACACACACACACACTCACACACTGCCCACCATAACAATTAAGCTTTGACAAAAACCTTTACTTTATCATATGAATTTTAGTACACATTTCTCGGCTGGAAAACTGCACTGCAAAATTTGGAGAAGTGTGGATTTTGAAGGATGGCTGTGTTTCAGGTCGCATATTGTTTCAGAAAATGCAAATTAGGAAGATTCACTTTTAAATATAAACTGAATCAAATTTCTCCCATCCCTTCCGCTGCACTGTGTTGTTTGCTGTACATAGTCACTCCGCTGTCCACATCCCTACATTTCCACAACAAAGACACAGCTGATCAGAAAAATAACAAGCAGAATCATATGTGAGCTAAAGCCAAATAAATTATCTTTAGAATGGAAGCATATGCATTTTGCGTTAATAGAATGTAGTTTGCAGTTTTAAATGATATGTTGCTACAACCAATCTTTCTGCTGAATTTGCATTCTTTGAGTTAAAGTGCTTTTCTGCCGTGCATGCACCCAAAAAAAAAAGCGGCTTAATGATTCTGTTCCCTCTCTGATCAGAGTCTTCTAAAGGGAAATTATGGCTCTTTGATGTCTGCCCTATTTTCCCCCTTAGCCTTTGATTTCTGCTGCATGTATGACAAGATCCAGCCCCATTACTCGCTGTGGGCGTAGGTGAATACATCAAATTACAGACCATTCATGGTACCTTTGACAAAGGTACAGTGCATTTCTGAAGATAAATATAGGGCATCGAGACATCCGTGACCTCTTAAAGAATACGATTAGAATGATAGCTATGTAATGTTCTGACAGACATATTTGTTCTAAAGCACACAGTATAACATTTCCTTATATTTCTTCAAGGTTAAAAATAATGTTGGTGCTACATAGACTTCACCTTTCTCAAGTTTCCTTTGCGTTACATGTAGACCAATTCACAGTGGCTTCCCATTCCAAATATATTTTCTCAATATTGCATATATATGGGCGTTGTATTTCAGACACATAAAGAAGATGGTCATTTGGACTGTCAAACCCGAGAAATGAATGTTAGGAAACGCATTGAATTTCATTTTTCCCCTCCAAGAGATTCTCAAGATTATGTTTCAGATTCCTAGTTTAAACATCTTGCATTCCCTCTTCCCATTCTCCCAAATCTTCTTCATTTGTTTACCTACTCCAATACTGAACTTCCTTCAGGTCTGATTTAATGTTACTGGACAAATGTGATTGTCATTTACCTATGAACTGATTCCATGCCTTATCAGTAATATCCGAATGATAGAATCACACAGAATAGGCAGATCATTCTTAAGAGTTTGGATGTAAGCAATGAGTTTAGATGTTAGCATATGTGATCAAGGATGCATCTTAATAGGTTCAGGTTCCAGTGTGTACCTGGGTTCTGATTCCCTTGAAAATAGGTCATGGGAGGCTCATGTCAATTTTTCATTTATTTACAAGTATGTATGTAGATTAATGCCCCAACAGACAGCCCCAACTCTTTCAGAGGTCCAGTTTCTTTCTCTTACCATCAACCTGCCTGTATCAAACCCATAGCTGGCAACTTTCCCCTTTTTTTAAGGGAAATCCCCTTATTCCAAATAGGAATCCTCGCAAGAAAAGGGAAAAGTTGACAGCTATGCTCAAACCTATAGTATGGTTACCTTTTATCAGGGTCCCAACCCGTTTCCAAGAGTTGCCAAACTTTTTTAGGGAGGACGGCACTGCCAGCGACACACCCAGGTTTGCGGGGCTGGAGGAGGCGGGCAGCGGCTGGAGGGCAGCTCCTCTGGTGGGGAAGAGGTGGAGGCTTGATATGGTGACTCCTGGATCAGCTGGCCGCTTTGTGCCGTGGTGGCCATGGCAAGCAGAGGCTCCAGGTGCAGCGCTGCTTTGGCACGGCATGGCAGAGGTGGGCGAGGGCAGCGAGCTGATGCCAGGAGGCGCCGCGTCCAGCCTCCGCCTCTTCCCTGGCGCCCTCCAGAACTTGGCTCCCTGGCTCCCTGTGTCACTAGCTTCTATGGGTAAGACACCCCTGCCTTTTATGCAGGGACTGTTGGATGGCATCATCCCCAAAGAAGGAAGGGGAAAAGCAAGTGAAGAGAGATTTTTCTCTCCCTCAGCCTGAAGCAAGATGAGCGTCACACCCCAAAGTCGTCTTTGACTGGACTTAGCAGTCTAGGGGTCCTTTACCAGAGAGAGAGAGAGAGAGAGAGAGAGAGAGAGAGAGAGGCTATCAACTGTGGTTATACAGTCCTCTCTCCCGGAATCAAGAAATGGGAAAATAAACATGACTCATTTGTCTTCCTGCAGTTCTTTTCTACCTACCGGTGCCTGTCAAATTATAATACCTCTTCAGGTGTTCCACAGTTATGGACACGAGGTCTACTTGAGCAAGCTGAAAGAGCACCAACCAAGTCTTTCCTATTCATCACATTGTGGCATGAAGTCTCTTGATGGTTTCTGTTCATTTGTCTGTGGCCTCCAAAGAAGTGAAGAGTCTGAAAGGCAGAGTGAGAAAGGTTAATTGGTTTTGCTGACCATCTGTTTGTGCTGGGAATGAATGCCGAGAATAATGTGTAATAAATGGCATCTACAAGAATTAAATAAATCAATTCCAGAGATTAGAAGTAACCTATGGATTGTGTTAATGGAGGTAGAGTCTGTGTAACAAAAATCAGTCTTACTTAGTTGTGAAGGCTTTGACCCTGGAGAGGGATAGCGAATCAGACTTCCCAGGGAGCACCAAGGTGAAATGCAGACTTTTCCATTCCTTTTCTTATACGTTATGCCTATCCTTTAATGAGAGAGAGGGCAGCACCCGGCTCTGTAGCAAATAGAGGCAATCCATTGAAGTGAGCAGCTGGATCTACATGAATAAGTACGGAACTTTTTTTCTTTTTTGTCCAAATAGCAATCTACATCTTTGTCCCACACCCCGCCTCCACTGGCTACAAGCCACTTTTAAAACTTCAACAAGTTTCAAGTAAAGCTTGCAGTGTGTCAGATCAGAGGGGACTGCAAATCCCCTCACTGTGAGTGCACAAGGCCCACTGTTCTCGTGAAGGGGAGGCCAAACTAGACAATACCTGAAATGCGGGCAGTGTACTTAATGTATCCAGCCCTCTGCAGGGCATCCTATAAACCTGCAAACATGGAGCAGGGGGCAGAAATGAGTGTGCTAGCTCAGCCTCCAGCATCAGCATCATTGTCCTCCATGAGTTAGAGGGCAACTGTCTGAAGCAAGGACCCTCATGTACACATGATATTCTGGAAACCTGATTTTCTAGAGGGTTCTATAATCCACAGGCAACCTTCCATGAGTACTCAGAGGTTCACGCTCCTACTCATGGAGGGCAACCAGAATGGCAATGGGGGGTAGAGCTTATTGCCAAACACATGCTTAGAGGATGCCCAAAGGGGGCTTCTTTTTAAAAGCTTTTAAATAGCAGTGGGTGGGTGTTCCTATCAGGATCAGGTCTGTAGCCTTCAGGGATTTGTTGAGATGTGTCTCTTATGCTACTGTCCTGATGAAAGCCATCCACACATGTTGCTGTTCGTTCTGGGAGTAAAGCAGCCACAGGCACCAGCAGCGACTCTGCTTCAGGAAGAAGCCATCAACTACTTTTTGCTGATAAAGCTCTAGACCAGGGGTGCACAACTTGCAGTCCTCCAGATGTTATTGGACTACGCCTCCCATCATCCCTGATCACTGGCAATGCTGGCTGGGTCTGATGGGAGTTGTAGTCCAGAAATATCTGGAGGGCCACCTACTTTACTCTACACAGAGATGCAATCTCACCCAAAATTGGCACCAATGCCAATGCTGCTTCTCCGCTGCTGGCAGAGGTGGTGTGGCAGGTGGCCTACCTTGCCTGATGGGGGTCCCACTAAATCCTGTGCAAAATGGTATGCAAAATGGTGTTGCAAGACAGAAAACCCCACATACAGCCCCAGGGGATCTACATATAGTACTCCTGAACTATATAAAGTATTCCTGAACTGTTAAATTATCAGCACTAATCTCCAGCTTAGGTTGGACTGTTTAACTCCCCCTTCCACCCTCCTCCCAAAAGCAATTAAATGCTGTCATAAGAACATAGGAAAAGTGCTGCTGGGTCAAATCAAAGGTCTATCCAGAATTCTGTTCCCACAGAACCGGATGCCATTGGGAAGTCTCTCAATACCAGTTCCTGGGAATCTTAGGTGAGCAGAGTGCTGTTGCACTCCTGTCCTGCTTCCCACAGGGATCTGGTTGGTGGACCAGATGGGCCATTGGCCTGATCCAGCAGGCACATCTTATATTATTATATATAAATTCCCACCCACCTGCCCCCCCCAAAAAAAGTCTGCTTCCGCAAAAACACACATATAACTGGTTCCTGAAATTCACACTTCACCTCAAAGTTTGCAACTGCAGTGTTCAGAGGTTGTGGCACAGAGCCCAGAGCGTGTTCCCATCAAAAGACAAGATAAAAGGACATGATGTTTGGAGAAAGAACATTTCACACTGCTGCACCAGTGACCTTTCTTTAAGTGTCAGTAATAGGTCAGCACTCAAACAATGCTTGAACATCTTCAGAGCACTTCACAGTTCTTCAACTTCCATGAGTTACAAAAGTAAATTATCCATAATTAACATACTAGAAGAAAGCAGAGTGATTATGAAATGTTGTCATATAATTAATATGTATGATCACCCATGCTTTCAATCAAACCACAAACACAGACAATTCCACTAAGTACATAAATACCCCTCCCTCCGAGCATTTGTAAATTGGTAGGGTATTTTTTTATTATTTAAAAAAATCTGGACATGGAACTAACTAGCTCATCAAGCCCTCCTGCACTGAGAGATACAAAACTTCAAGATGTCTCAAATATCCACTTCGAAAAAACACTCAGAGTGAGATTTGCTGTCTTATTTCTAAAAGGAAAGTTTTTAGCCTTCTTTGTTTCCAACCTTGTTATCTGTAAGATCATTCTTGTTCCTGTTAGGCATCCCCACCCCACCCCACAGTCTTTATTCTTCTGCTTCGGTACAGCAACATTAGTAAAAATAACCTCAAAGGTCACAACACTTATCAGAAACAAACCAGAAGTGTGTATGAAAACTGAATGCGACAAAGGCACTCAAACTATTCTGCTTTCTCAAGATAGGCTTCCCATTGAGTAGAGTGTTTGATAAATGATTTGTCAACACAACTTTGGGACTCTAGAGCACACCACAGGAAGCAAAGAACCTTTATGTTCACTTAAGGATTAACACAGCCCTTCATTTGTAAGGATTGTAAGGATAAATAAAGAAAGAGCAATGCTAGCTTGTCACAAAGTGCAACCACTTCTCCACCTCCACCCTCTCAGCAATATCTTTTTTTTCCATTAAAAATACACCACTTGATTGTAAAAAACAAAACCTCAAAGCACTTTACAAAAATATACCATGTTCATGCAAAGGCCCAAGGTAGATGGATGGCCAAGTGGCCAAGTTGAAATTTCTAAACTGCCTTCAAGGGCAGCCCCACATAGAGCACATTACAGTGGTCCAACATGGAGGTTCCCATAGGGTGGATGACCATACCCAGCCTATCCCTAGCCAGGAAAGGCTGTAGCTGGTGCATCAGCCGAAGCTGTGAATAGGACCTCCTAGCTGCCAAGGCTACCTGGGTCCAAAGTGACAATGATGGCTCAGGGAGCACACCCAAACTGCAAACCTGCTCACAAGGGGAGACCAGCATAGACAAAAACAGGCTTTTCTGCCAAATCCCCCAAATGAGAACTGACCACCTATGGCATCTTCATCTTCTCTGGATTCAGTTTCAATTTATTAGCTCACATCCAGCCCATTTCTACCTCCAGATTGATTAAGGATATACACAGCTTTTTTCTTCTTCTTCTTCTTCTTTTTGTACCAATGGAATAGAGAGATAGTACTGGATGTAGTCAGCATAAATGACACTTTGTTCCAAATCCCACCATGACTGCTCTCAGTGGCATCATCATCATCATCATCATCACCATCATCATTTATTATTTCTACCCCGCCCATCTGGCTGGGTTTCTCCAGCTACTCTGGTGGCTTTCAACAGAACATTAAAAACAGAATAAAACTTCAAACATTAAAAACTTCCCTAAACAGGGCTGCCTTCAGATGTCTATTAAAAGTCAGATAGTTGTTTATTTCCCTGACATCTGCTGGGAGGGTGTTCTGCAGGGCGAGCTCCACTACCAAGAAGGCCCTCTGCCTGGTTCCCTGTAACCTCACTTCTCACAGTGAGGGAACCACCAGAAGGCCCTCAGCTCTGGACCTCAGTGTCCGGGCTGTACAATGGTGATGGAGATGCTACTTCGGGTATACTAGGCTGAGGCCGTTTAGGGCTTTAAAGGTCAGCACCAACACTTTGAATTGTGCTAGGAAATGTACTGGGAGCCAATGTAGGTCTTTCAGGACCGGTGTTATATGGTCTCAGCGGCCACTCTGTGTCACCAGTCTAGCTGCTGCATTCTGGATGAGTTGCAGTTTCTGGGTCACCTTCAAAGGTAGCCCCACATAGAGCGTGTTGCAGTAGTTCAAGCAGGAGATAACTAGAGCATGCACCATTCTGGCAAGACAGTCTGCGGACAGGTAGGGTCTCAGCCTGCGTACCAGATTGAGCTGGTAGACAGCTGCCCTGGACACAGAATTGACCTGCACCTCCATGGACAGCTGTGAGTCCAAAATTACTCCCAGGCTGTGCACTTGCTCCTTGAAGGGCACAGTTGCCCCATTCAGGACCAGGGAGTCCCCCACACCCACCTGCCCCCTGTCCCCCCAAAACAGTACTTCTGTCTTGTCAGGATTCAACCTCAAACCGTTAGCCGCCATCCATCCTCCAACTACCTCCAGGCACTCATACAGGACCTTCACCGCCTTCACTGGTTCTTATTTAAAAGGGAGGTAGAGCTGGGTATCATCTGCATACTGATTAACACCCAGCCCAAACCCCCCTGATCATCTCTTCCAGCGGCTTCATGTAGATATTGAAAAGCATGGGGGAGAGGACAGAAACCTCAAGTGAGAGCCCCGAGGTCTGAACACTCATCCCCACCACCACTTTCTGAACATGACCCAGAAGAAAGAAGTGGAACCACTGTATAACAGTGCCCCCAGCTCCCAGCTCCTCTAGACAGTCCAGAAGGATGTCATGATCGATGATATCGAAAGCTTCTGAGAGATACAGCAGAACTAGGAAACAGCTTTCACCTTTGTTCCTAGCCCGCTGGAGATCATCGACCAGCACAACCAAAGCGGTTTCATATAGATGTCAAACAATATGGGGAACAGTACTGAAGCCCGTAGGACCTGCAAGACAATTCTTCTCAGGGCTGAGCAGAAGACACTCACTGCTGTTCTCTGGAACCACGCTTGGAGATAAGAGAGGACCCACTGCAAAAACCTAAAGAGAAGCCCCCCCCCCCCAAGAGCTCAAGGAGCCATAGAATGCTGATTGTTGCCAGAGAAGGAGAAGAAAGGGGGGAGGAGCAGAATGACGTATCTTGAAAAAAGGTATGGCTGTTCTAACTAAAGCCCTGAAGAGGAACACTCCATTCTGCCACATGTTGTGGCACACCCCATCTCTAGGATGTAGTATTTGCTGCTGCTCCACAAGCAGAACTGTCAAGGTGAGAGCATCCCCTGCATACCTCCAATCTGTGGTCCTAAAAGCCAAACAGGGCATGTCTGCTTCAGACTGGCTCCACCAGGTTCCTCTAAAATCCCCTAAGAAGTGCTAGCTGGATATCCAGATTACTGACTGAAAGATAATGTTACTGGTTTGCCTCTGGGCAAATAGCTGACAGGTGGCTGCTTATATCACCCTGCATTGTTTCTTTGTTTATCACATTTATATCCCACCTGTCCTCTAAGAAGCTCAAAGTGCTTCTTAGTTCTCTTCCTCTCCATTTTATCCCCACAACAACCCTGTGAGGTAGGTTAGTCTGAGAGGCCATGACTTGCCCAAGGTCACCCGGTGAGTTCCATGCTTGAACCCAAGTATCCCAGGTTCTAGTCCATCATTCCAACCACCACTCCACACTGCTGTTGTTTTTTAAATGCAGGTTGGCATTAATGCAGGTCCCACAAATATCTCTACACAGCACCCTGGTTCATGCCAGTTGTGCAGGCCAGAGGTAAACTTTTGTTTATAAGCCAGCGGCAGCTTTCAGAGTTAACAAATTCTGACAAGTTTAATCTGGAAATTTATGTAGCTCACACTCCTCAAATCGCTAAAGCCATGTACACTACACATTGCAAGCGGCTGCACCAAGAGCACTTGAAAGGTAAAACATCTGTTAAAAAATCTCCCGCTGCACATGATGAAAGGATTTTTTAATATAAAAAAAATTCTCCCCCACTAAATTAATTGGATTGCCAACTGCATTAGCAAATATGCTAACTGTACATGACACTCTAGGCAGGCCTATTGAAACTGTTGTCAGGTTAAATCCTGATGCAGGAAAAGAATGATAGAAAGGTACATAATCAGAGCCGATGGGATTTTTCTAGAAGCTGACAAAAATAAATAATTATGGGAAACACCAACCAGCTGTGTATGTGGTGGCGCTACTCTTACAAATTAATGTGATTAAGATTCAAAGGGAAAGGCGTTTCTCATTTAGAAGCTCGGCTTCACAACCTGGCTTAAATTTAACCAGCAGTTCCTCCCACTCAAATTTTCCAGGGCATTTGCTGTTCCATGCCCTATGTGAAGTACATTGCAGCATATTAAACATTTTGCACCACACAGCCACAACTGTGGGCATCTGGCATTTATTGGGACCCGTGACTGTAGGAAAAGCTGCAACCCAGTTTGTTCTTCACATGGACTCCATCCTCAGAGCCCAGTTTAACTATCCTCCTTGCAGGGCTGACTAGATCTAGATTTGGAGTCATGGCATTGTAGAGATGGAGGGAGCCTAGAGCTGTCGTTCTGCTCTTGCACAATGGAACTTCTCCTGCCTCTCCTCTCCCCAGTAGCCCCAACCTTCTGGAGCAGATTTTGAGGGTGCCCAGGTAGGATAAAGGAAACCGAAGTCCAACTGCATGAGCAGAATGCCTCTCATGTAGCTTTGGAAACAAGCCCACGAACCATGCGGGCTTGCTGCCCTCCTCTTGCACAAGCTGTTCTGCTAATGCAATTAGTACACCACTAAGGGTTTTTTAAGGGATGCGAGTGGCTCTGTGGTCTAAACCACTGAGTCTAGGGCTTGCCGATCAGAAGGCTGGTGGTCCGGATCCCCACGACGGGGTGAGCTCCCATGGCTCAGTCCCTGCTCCTGTCAACCTAGCAGTTCGAAAGCACGTCAATGTGCAAGGAGATAAATAGGTACTGCTATGGTGGGAAGGTAAATGGCATTTCCATGCCTTGCTCTGGTTCTGCCAGAAGCAGCTTAGTCATGCTGGCCACATGACCCGGAAAAACTGCCTGCGGACAAACGTCGGCTCCCTCAGCCAGTAAAGCGAGATGAGCGCCGCAACCCCAGAGTCGTTTGCGACTGGACTTAACTGTCAGGGGTCCTTTACCTTTACCTTTAAGGGATTTTTTACCTTTGTACTTTGTTAAATTCCTCCCAAATTCTTTTCTCATTATTGATGAATAATGGTTTGGGGGCAGGGGCACAGAAGAATATTTTTGGCACAGCACTACTTGCCATTAATAAGTTTATTCCTATGCTCAGATAAAATCTACCACCCTGCAACTTGGGTTCATTAGATTTAATTGTACTCTCTGGGGCAGCAGAAAACATGTGTTTGCTCTCTTCAGGAGTTTGTTACCTGTCCTCCCTCATTCTTCTTCTTACGTAACAAGGAACTCTGGTTTAAAGATACCAGAACTGCAGCTCCAAAGCCAGAGGTCAAGTGAGAACCATGCAGCCCTACTTGGCAATTATATAAATTATATGGTTTATTAAGCCAAGAATGTTACATTCAAATTGGCACATTCTTTCACCCCTGTCTCTCATCAGCAGTATATGGGTAATATCTTCCTACTTACAGGGATGTTGTAAGGACTCTAACAGGGTAACGTATGTGAAATGCTCCAAACATGTGAAAGCACTTTATATATGCCAGGTGTTATTTATTATTATTATTATTATTATTATTATTAAAATTCAGCCTGTCCTGGTATTCTTGTGGTTACTTGTTCTTTTCTTTTCCTCTGAATCCAATTCCTGATCACTGAATCTTAATCTGAGGGTTAAATAACAAAATACTGTAGCCACAATCATTACAGTAACAGAGTTGCTATCAAATCACCATAAAAGTTGGATTAAGTTAGAATTTTGTAGTTCTGAGAAAAGCAGAACTGTATTCCAAACTTAGACTTCCTAAAGTTTTCTGCCATATCTGCAGGGTGTTCGTTCTTTCAGGAAGGGTTTTCATGTTTTTCAGTGCCATGGCAACAAGGGCTGTGTATTCTTACAATATCTTTATTTTCACAATGTTTTAGCAGAGCTGCACCAACCAGTCTATCATCATCTTGTCAAATCCCATGAGAGTGTGAACTCGTAGACTTAACATAATAATACTACAGCCATGAGTGACATGTACCTGCACTCTAAGCAGCTGAAACCACAAAACCCATGATGGAGTGTGACTGTAAAGGAAGTACCTATGCACAAAAATGTAAGTAGAGCTTGTACCGTGGTGTGAACTTAACATTGTTTTCCTTCAACCACCATTTTAACATAAGCATCCTGGCCTGACCAAAATCATGGAGCCAGGTAGTAAGAAGTTTTGTTAGTGTATCTTTTTGAACTTTTTAATGCTATCTGTTCATTGTTTGATGTAATGTAAACTTTGAGCTCCTTAAAGAAATAAAAATTATTATTATTATTATTATTATTATTATTATTATTATTATTAATCTGTGATTTAGGGTTCAATTTTTACTCCCTCTATGCACATCAATGTTCAGCCTGTGCTACTAAGGGGACTGAATTATTCCAGAAAAAAGGGGAGGGGAAGTTGATTAAGAGTTTTGATTCTTTATAGATGAGTTTTCAATGAAGCATCCAATACTTGTTCTATAGGGCTCAATGTTTAACGGATTGGTTTGGCCAAGCAGTGAGATTAATCAAACCTTTAATCAACTGAAAAGGTAGCCAATTAATCAAGCAGCACATTTTAAAAGAATGTATTACTATCTGCTACCAGTACTGCTAAAAACTGCAGATGAGAAGCACCATCTAAAAAGCAGCATTCCTGCTGTTCTTCTTCACATGAAGGAATACCTCTCCTATAACACATGGGGGAATGAGAAGATGGTAATTTTTTTAACACAAAGATCTAAACCCCCTGGGCAAATAAAATGCTTCACCTGTCTCTCAAAAGAGATGAACCCAGAGCATAAGGCGGAACCATGCAGAGCGCGTGAACCTTCAGAATTACAAGCCCATATAAAGACCAGATGTGAAAATGAGCAGGAATACTTTGTTTTTAGCTGTTGTGTCGAAGACTAAATTTCAGTATGTTCAACTGTTCTCACTAGAGCTGTGCCAAACTTTAAATGCCATATTTTTCGCTCTATAGGACGCACTGGACCACAAGACGCACCTAGTTTTTAGAGGGGGAAATCGCTGCCTGTCCGCTTCTCCCAGAGCTTCTCGGGGCTGTGGGGGAAGCCCAGGTTTCACCCCCCCTCCAGCCCCAAAGACCAAAGAAGCCAAGACAGCGAGCAGGATCCATCCCGCTGGCTGTCTTGGCTTCTGCCATAGCCGCGCAACCTCTCCAGCCGGGAGCTAAACCTCTCCAGCACAGCTAAAGAAGCGTGGCTAAAGAAGCCAAGGCAGCGAGTGCGATCCATCCCGCTCGCTGCCTTGGCTTCCTCTTTAACCTTGTGCAGCCTCTCCCAGCTGGAGAGGCTGCGCACGGCTATGGCAATTCCCCCACCTCCCGCAAAAGCCCACAGGAGCCGCGCATCCTTTAAGGAGTGTGTGGCTCCTGCGGGCTTTTCTACGAGGAGGGAGAAGGGACTGACTGGCAGAATCAGTCCCATCTCCCTCCTGGGGAAAAGCCCGCAAGAGCGGCACGAAGCTCTTGGGGGCTTTTCCTGCCTGCCTCCCCCCTGCATTCGTTCCATAGGACGCACAGACTTTTCCCCTTAGTTTTGAAGAGGGGAAAAGTGCGTCCTATGGAGTGAAATATACGGTAATTTGAACATTCAACCCAAATTTGGGGAGTGCCATTCAGAGCTGAAAGTCATGGAATCTTTCTCATCTTCAGTTTGGGGTGCGATATGTGGCGGGCAGAGAAAACTTGCTGGAGTGTCTCACAATTCCATATGGCAAGCAGCCATCTTTATTTCCCCAGAACGTCCATTCCAATGAGCATTGGGGGGGGGGGCAGGCAATAGTGGCCATCAGCAGGCATTTTCCTCTGTGGAAATCAGGGACAGTAAGGTACAGTTTAAAGGAAGTTTGGACATAAGGGCATACTTAACCCATCACTCACCAGTTCCAACCAGTGGTGATGAGCAGGGTACACATGTAGAAGTGTTGCACACCTGGTTTCCCAATGCCAAGTGCTGCTGCCACTTCCTGGGAGGTAAAAGGGAAGATGCAAGGCACGCAGAGTTAGGCACAGTGCAGGCATGGTGGCAGAACAACTCCTCTGCTCCTGCCACCTGTACTTCAGTGAGCTCCCCATGCCTCCCTCCTCTTCCTCTCTGTAAGCAGCAACAACATGTAGGCACATAGCACCTGCACTGCCCCACTACTGCTTCCAGTTTTTCCCTACCATCTACTTTTCACCTGGCCCAGGTGAGCTTCTAGATTCATGTTACCTAGATTTATGTTACCTATGGTCGGGACATGGGTGGCGCTGTGGGTTAAACCACAGAGCCTAGGACTTGCTGATCAGAAGGTCGGCGGTTCAAATCCCTGCGACGGGGTGAGCTCCCGTTGCTCAGTCCCTGCTCCTGCCAACCTAGCCATTCAAAAGCACGTCAAAGTGCAAGTAGATAAATAGGTACCGCTCTGGCGGGAAGGAAAACGGCGTTTCCGTTCGCTGCTCTGGTTCACCAGAAGTGGATTAGTCATGCTGGCCACATGACCCAGAAGCTGTACGCTGGCTCCCTCGGCCAATAAAGCGAGAGTGCCGCAACCCCAGAGTTGGCCACGACTGGACCTAATGGTCAGGGGTCGCTTTGCCTTTAACTATGATCAGGTCTGAAGACTGAACTGGGCAGCCAGCAGCTGATTCGCCTCACATAATAGCACTCCCAGCTCAATGTAACCTTCGGAAAGCTTTTTCTAATTGTAACCACTTGCAGCAAATATAAAGCTAATTCAAAGCAAATTCTGTGGATTTCCTCTCAGAGAATTGCCACAGACTGTTACACACTGCTGACCTTGGCTTATGGCAGCCAAACTACTCAGTGGCAAGTAGACTTCAACACTTTCTCCACCGGTCTGTTACCTACTTTCTCTCTCCACCCAGCGCTGAGACTCATAAGCTTTGTCATTTTGTGGAAATGGCTGTGATGCTCTAGATCTTTTACATCAGATACATCAGCACTAATCAAATTGCTGCCAGTCTCCGGTGCCTCTTTTGAAAGCGGTTGCCGTCCATTCATCACAAAGTCCAGTTAATTCAGGCAATCTTCCTGATCCATGGCCTCGCAGATCCAATGGTAATATTTCATGCTGTCGGATATTTCCCTCTAATAATGAGCTCACCCACTGAACATTCAAGCAGAGGACACACATACATTTTTCAGTAATTGGAGTCGCCCAGTTCAATGAACTCCCCTCCCTATCAGCAATGAGAACTGCTGTCTTGAAATACAGTCATCATTGTGATGCGGCACAAGAAAGGAGTGTGGTACACTCCTCCCAACTTCTGATTCACCAAATAGTCTAACTCAGTCTCATCATCCATTAAAAGTTTTATCCAGTAAAACGGGGTGTGAGTAGCTACCCCCATTTTTTTTGGTCACTGTTCTCATCCTATATACAATCCAGAAAATATCAATAACCACTTAGGGGTACATCTACATTCATAATGTTTACATTTTTGTTCTTTATCCAGGCAATTGCCAATTCTTACCCATTACACTTTCTTTAAGCTTTCTTTCCTCATTTTCAAATATGAACCCACTTTAATTCTGCACATTGATCGTCTTTTCAGTCTTCTTATTTCCCATCTATAACCTTTTTCTTCTATCTGCTGCTCATCTTGTTTGTTTCACCTTTCACTTCCATCTGCTCATTTCTCTTCTTCTCCCTCCCTTCCCGCCACACTTCCCAGCTTCCTTTTCCTTAGAATATTGGTTTCAAAATTCTTATTTTGGTCTGTAAGTGTTTACATGCTGCTTTTCTTGTTTATCTTTAATTTATTCTTCTTTGGTTCTCGCACACCCACACATGCCTGCTTTGTTCTATTCCTTCTTTGTTATTTTTTAAAGCATTTCCTCATTTTTACATCATTTCCTCATTCAGTTGCTTTTGGAATTCTGTCCCTCCTGGGATTCCGGCTTCCCCATTGATTACATTATTTCAAAAGCACTTAAATAAAACACATATTTTCTCTCTCCTCCTCCTCCTTTCTCTTGTTTTGGTGTTTGAGACTTACACTTATATTGTGAGCCTCCAGACAGGGTCTACCCTTTTGTAATCCCCCCCCCATACATAACTTAATTGGAGATAATAATACTACAGTATACTGTAGGACTGCACCCAATGCTGTCTATGCATGAGCAGAATGGACTTCTGCTTGCACAATGGGACTTCCTCTCCTCCCCACTTCAGCCCCCTGCATACCCACAGAATCTGCTTCCTCTGATTCAGAAGGTGCAAGGGGCAGGAGAGGAATGTGAATTTGCTCTGAACAAATGGAAGCTCACTCGCACAACACTAGATTCTATCTATTCTACTGTACATATAGAAGTGTATCTGCAGTCTGAAGCAGTTTTGCTGAGTGATGCAGCCACAGCTTAAATCAACATAACTCCAGTCCATATAAACCCTTCCATGTGTCTGTGGCAGATGTCAGGGGGAGCTAGAATTCTTTATAGAGATGGGGGGTGGAATTTGCTTCAGTTTGCAATTACAGGTGGACTTACCTTCCAAATTTGCCCTTTACAAGGCAACTGAAAGACGTGGGGACCAAAACATAGTCATCTTTCAAAATTTGCACTACTCTGAATTTTGCAATGCTGTTCTCCATCAAAGTAATATGCACAAAAATGCATTGAGGTGGCAATTAGCTGGTTGGAAGAAAGAAGGGAGGGGGAGGTACAAGATAAATGATTATTTATCTTGTAAAATAATACTCCCCTAGTTTTTAAAAAAGCCATCAATAGCACAAATAAACTGAAGCTACATGATAACCAATCTATTCTACAGTCTTTCCATCTGTATCTCTGATTAAAAGGCTTTGGATCAATGGTCCAGATTCCACATTTCTTGTCCTCAAAATCTCCATTGAGTTCTGCCTCATTTAAATCAATGGCAGCTCTACAATATGATTGAGATCATGAAATATCTATGCCTGTCTATCTGATTAAGCTAACAAAAAAATAATATTTCGGGGGAAATCAGAATAAATCCGCTTGTATACATGGTGTGTGAAGGAGAGGCAGGAGAATAGGGAGAGTGTGAGTTGTTCTTATTTGCTAGAGTCAAAGTTATCTTCCTACCCTAATTCTAAGTCTGAATAATGTGGTTCACCCAGTGGGGCAGAGTCACAGCAACAGCCTCCCAACAGCAGTGTCAATGCTGCATGCTGGGAGAGAGGGGCGAGGAAGTGGCAAGGAGGGGGTGGCACAGGCACATTAACAGAGTCAACCCAGTGTGCCTAATTTTGTATCCACACAACCCTGGCCTCCATGCCACCTCTCCCTGCCAGTATGTGATATCCACGGCTTCAGTTTTGCCTCACCAGATGAACTGTTCCTGTTGCTTTAGGGGGTTCAGTGTGTACTTACCAGTCTGTTTTAACTCTTAGCTTTTCTCAAGTGATTTACTTAATTAGTAAGTCATACTCTGTCACTCTGCATCGTTGTTATCTAGTGTTTGTGGGCGGTGGGAACTCCACCCCAAAAATCAACAGTTGCTGATTAGCCTCCCTTGAGGCATCACATCTAATTTAGGTTATCATGAATTAATCAGGACAACGAATATTTCAGGACTTCAGAAGAGTATTGCATCACTGCATAAATGTAATATATAATTTAAAAAGAAATGTCATCCTTCATGGCAAAAAAACTCTGGATAGAAGCTTTCCATTTATTTGTACAATCATCGTCCATTATGCTTACTGGATTTTAATCCCCTACAAGCACTCCTTCTATAACACATCAAGAAATGGAAATTCCATTTAGACATTAGTGCTCCATCCTAAACCATTCACTTCCATTAGCCAGTGTGATCTGTTGCAATAATTTTAAAGGTTTAAGTTTCCTGTACTATTTGATAGTCTTGTATCTTGCATTAACAGCATCCCCAACCACCATTAGCCAATGCTGTCTGTAAAATATATATGACATTTCATTTTATGAGCAGGAGAAGAGATACAAAGCCTTCAACAAGCTATAGGATTTAAGTTTTATGTTCTCGGCTATATACTATTCTTGGTGACATTAATACGAAATCAAAGATAAAGCTTTTGAAGTCAGTGAATCTACTTGATAAAAACCTAGATTAATAAAATATAAGATATAATCTGACCAGCTACATTTGAGATAAGCTCTGTTGAGGCATGCTCCTCAGAGAACTGGCAGTGTAGGCATATCTTTGAAAAGCGATTCCACTGACATGCAAACATGCTATTTAACTAGGTAGGAAGGTATAAAAGTACATAAGAGAGAGCGGGGAGTTCTAAAGCAACTGGTAGAATCTATGCAAATTAGTCTGGAGATATTTTGTGAGTTCCCAAATAGCTACTAAAGATGTGCCTACAGCTGTTAAAACACCCGTCAAAGTCAAGACAACTTAGATGTGTTTCCATTTTTCAAACTTGGTCTAGAAATATTGTGTGAGTTCCCACACAGGTCCTTAAAAGGTGCAGACACTTGTTACAATGCCCCTCGGAATCAAGACATCTTCACTTGTGTTCATTTTTCAAAGTTACTCTGTCATTCTCCAATAGCTTCGATTATGCATTTCTGTCTCTTTAGCCTACGAATTGTTGGGAAGAACCGTTGGCGAAATGTATTGTTTTCTATCATTGGTGAAACTCTTGGTATTGTTTATGAGCCCAAATGCAAAGTGCACAAACGTTTTCTTCACCCTTCATCACCTAACACCCTTATTTGGGGATGAGTTTTTTCACCCCTCTTCAAAAGGATGTGAAAATGTTTTCAACGTGGCAGGTGGCACTAAGAGAAGAGGAAAGGTGTTGCCAAAGAAATGGTAGCATGTAGATAGCTGACATCTGCATCCAGATGCATATCCTAATTATGGGTGTCCATCCACACTGCATCCATTTTCAGCGGGATGCGTTTCTGGATGCACAACTGAAGATGCCCTCTTGCTCATGTTTATGCCTGACTACACTCAACTAGAGTGGAACCGGGCTGAATCTTATTGTAGAGTGCTTGCAGGAAATGAAAGTGCATTGGAGCAAGGCAGGGAGCCTTTCTCTGTGATGGGCATAATATGAAATCACATACTCCTCTTCCCTATTCAGAGTGAGGCAAATGGAATGGCTTTGCAATGACGCTGTAATACAATGACTCTGTAATAGAACTATGTGATGCTTTCATGTCATCATGGTCACTGTGTGATCTCTGATTGGATGGGCCTATCAATATTTTTTATTTAAAAAAAAGCCAAAGCCACAGCAGATGAGGGGAAAGAGGTGCAGAAGTTGGGGGGGGATTGAAATGCGGGGTTTGACAAGGAAGTGGGGTACCTAGACTTATTCTGCTTGGTACCCCAGATCCATGCCCATTCAACAACAACCATCTAGATTCAGGATACAATTCACTATGGTATACTATGCATTAGACTATACCCTCTGCAAACTTGAGAGGTATGCTTATGAACATATCTTATTCATCTGAATCAAACTCATTTTTTTCTCAAAATGCCAAAGTTTCTGTGAGCAGGACTGAATCTTAAATGATAGTTTGTAGGGAATTTAATAAGCAACACAGAATATAAAAAACACATAAACGGTATGGTTTGTTGTAGTCAATAGCGCATTACAAAGACTGTCAAAGACAATAAATATACAAAATCTGAACAATGCATATTTTCATATATTAATGCACTTCAGGGTTCTTTGTCAAGCCTTTCACAGAAGTGAAATAAAAAGGGGAAAACATTAAGCTTTTTTATGGTAATGCCAATAAATCTTTGGAATAGAAGATTAGGCTGCACTCTGTGCTCTTTCCCAATAAATCCCGCCCCATCATTTTAGTTTATTTCAACTCAAAATGAGGGGGGGGGGATGAGCTGTTTACAGCAGCAGTAAATAAAGCCTTCTCTTTTTTGCCAACTTTTATCCTTAATTTATGCTGCTTTTATATTTTGCTTCAATATGAAAATTAAGATCTGCTCTGCCCTCTAGCTCTGCTACTGTTGGCTTTTAAAAAATTCCATTTGTGTGTGCCACCATTTATGTACCATTTCCTTTTCCATTTTAAATTCTAGATTTATTCTTCTATCAGTTATTTATTTAGGCCCTTCAGTAAATTGATTTCTCTCCTTATGTGTACAGTGTCCACGATAAACAGATTAACATGGATGAACCTCATTTCTCCATTTGTTTGATATCCAACTTTTTTGTTTACCGTTTCAAACCCTCCTTATACAATCAAGCAATTCCTCAATCAGTGCCTCATTTAATGTAGTAATAGGTAGCATTGGGTCTATTGAATTATAGTATACCTGAATAAAATGTTATTGACTGGTATAGGTGATTTGGCGGTATGCAGAATGACAGCATCAGGTTCTTGGGAAGGAGATTTCCCTCTTGCTTCATATAAGAAATAAGGAAACTAGATCTGATGTTTGTTTATTCAAATGTTTGCCCCATTCAATATATAAACCATGGGATAGAGGATTTTCTTTTTCAACAAAAACGTTGTGCAGATGAGGGAAACCAAATCCTCACCATTGCTGAGGATCTTGGGTTAACTGGCACTTCTTCTGTCTGGCACTGTTTGCTTATAACTTATTAAATAGCCATTTGCATTTCCTAAGGTTAAGCATCTTTATCCCCAGTTCTCACAGGGGTCATCTGTCATCCAAGTCCAAATATGGGTGGCTTGAGATAACTTTGTTTCATTTGTCTTAGTTCTTCACCTTTGCCCTCTGGAGACAATCCAATCAGTCTGTGGTGAGAAACTTGAACATATGTCATACCAGGCCTTCAAGGGACCCACTGGGTTCTCCTTCAGGTACAACAACCTCTGCGCCACCCTGAAGAGTTCTCCTGGACTCCTGATGATACAATGGAGGCTGCAAAGTATGCCTTCTTTGCTGCCATCACTGCCTGATGGTAGGCATGATGATGCACTCTAACCAGTTTTTGGTCAACCTCAGAAAACAATTCCATCCAGCTGCACTCTAAGTGTTGTCTGGTCTGTTTCACTGCTCACAAGTCCCTGGAGTGCCAGGGAGCTCAACAAGCTCCATGAAGCCAAGAAGACATTTGGGAGCTATCATGTCTCCAACCTTTCACATCTTACCATACCACAGAGGGACCAGAACTGTGATAGGATCACCAACTCTATCCACTAAGAAATCCCACAGAGCATTCAGGAATTCAGCAGATTGCATAAATCTTTGGGCAAAGGGCATCCAAAAGTGTCCCCCAACCCTGCAGATGAAATGTGTACCACAAGCTCAAACATCACTAGGAAGTAGTCTGACCATGTCAGTGGGGTCACTATGACCCTCCCCAATTACCAGACACAAGCTGTGACACCTGGAGAAAAGACTACACTGAGGATATGTAAGTGCAGACTTTGGTCTTTCAAATTTCAGTGGCCCCCTGTGCGAGGCCAAAATTTGGTACCCCCTGCCTCTCACCTTCTGGTTTGCTCAATTCACTGCATCATAGTTGCAACGCCCTGCAACACCCCCAAGCTCAGTGCCCAGTACAGGCAGCGACAGATTTATGTATAGGCTAAGTAGGCTGAAGCCTAGGGCCTCTAAGTCTAGGAGGCCTTGCCAGCTTGCCCGCTCCCCAGTGCCGCAGTCTCCCCTCTCCCAAAATCGTAAACCCAAAACTTCATGCAAGGGCAGGGCAGCTCAGGCCCAGCAACTATGAGACTCAGGGCTAGCCAGTGGGGCCCAATTTGAAGCAGTGGAGCGCAACTTGGATTTTTTTTCTTGGTAGGGTCCCAGTTCATAGCCAAAGTCTGCAAAATCTTATAGATATAAATAAAATCCATCTAGATTGCCCTGGTGTGGGGGGCCCCTTAGGAGCGGCCCGCGGGGCCCAAATTTGGCCCAATTGCTCCAATTGCCTTAAGGTCAGCCCTGATGAGACTGTGCAGGGGTTGGACTGACAAACCCTGCACCTTCTAGGTCCCTGGTCTCACCATTCAGAGTACAGACTCAAGGACTTGTTGTGGAAATAAAGGGGGGTACTTATTGGAAATCAGTTTTGACACCCCTTCCCCCCAAACCCCGAGACAATGAGCCCCGCCACCTTTTATTCACAGTCGCAAAAGCACTACGCTACAGCATGGCCATAAACCTGTACGTTCAACTGCTGAAATATACACCCAATATGTAGCAATGGAGATTTATGTTACTGCTTTATGAATGAACCCTGTGTTTTATGAATAGACTCTGTATTTTGTGAATTTCCTAAGAGCCACCTATAGGGAGCTCTAGAATCTGACAGCTAACCAATTGGGTACTACCAAACAGCGCCCCCTATTGCTGAAAGCAGGTAACCAGCAGGGAATGCTTCAGCTCAGCCTTTGCACTGTTGACTGAATACCCCCTGCTGTGCAGATAATGGAGAAAACTCATAAATTGTATCCCTTCTGGCATCCTGGCCTACTCTATTACGCTGGTGTAAACCCTGGTGCACCAGAAGCCCAGAATAGCAGCAAATAAAATCCGCTCATACGTCAGCAACTGATAAGACTTGTCAACCAATTCTTCCAAAGTCTTCCTAAATTATAAAGCTCCAAAATACAGGCCAAAAAAGAGCAGGTCTGGGAAGAGCGAGGCATACAATGGGCACCACCAGTGAAAAGGCCCTGCTCCATGTAGCTCCTGCCCTGTCATTTGATAGGGTGCCCATTTGCCCTCCTTCTTGACATGGAATTCTCTCTATTGGAGTCTCCAGGTCCAGTACAAAGACCATGAGAAGGGATAGCAGGGACCTTGAAGTTCCCAACAGCTGTTAATCAAGCAAGCAAGTACACAGGTCACATTTGTCACAGTCAGGACACCTATGTCCTGGCCAGGCCTGCACCCAATCTCCTTTTTGTACAATCTTGTTTGTCCTCAGTAAGCAAAATTATATTATCAACATATACAAGCAGAAAAGTTGTTTTCCTTCACTTGCAAGGAATCGTACAAAACAAAGTGGCACTAATAAAGAAAAGTTCCAGGGTGGCAACAGAAAGCAAACTAAAAATGCTTTTGCAGTGCATCAAAAATATCCAGCGATATCAAGTTAAAGGAAAACTGGTGCTATTAACAGTAATCCTTCTAGTTGGTTAATTTGTTCAGCAACTTCCATGCACATGATGTGTGATGATAATTATTTCCCCAAAGAGTTAAATGATAACTAATCAGAGGCAGCTACAGGAGAGCTATGAGATTCAGGTGAGGGTCAGATGCCTTGTCAATCCCAGGAGGAATATAAGAGGACGACCTGGCCTGCCCAGGCCCCCACAGAGTTGATGGGCATTCCCATTCAAATAGTGTGTGTGCACTGTGTCATGTGATCAGGACGGGGCTGCCTAGGGGTACACAGCTGAACATATCTGGGTGATATTTGCCACATACATTTATCTATATCTCAGTAATGCCAGGGTGGGAAACTTCTGCCATCAAAGCCAAAACTATAGCCCACATATCATATGTAATGTCATATGTAATGTCAGGTATGGGGCACAGTTGGTTCAGCTGAGGTTATGCTGACATTTTCCCTAAACCTCCTGCATTTCTTGTTCATTCTGCTTGCTTCTCCTTGTATACTAGCTGAGATTGAGTTGGCATTTCAGACTCCTCTTTCTACCAAGCCAAGCCCTCTCTGGCTCAGCTGCATTTATACCCAGCCATGTTAAATCTAGTGAGGTGTGGCATTCAGGGTTATTCCTGGCTTCCTCCCCACATTAACTGTACTTTGCCAGAAGTACAAAGGAGCCAAGATAGGTCAGTTCTTGAACAGCCAGAAATGGTCTATGAAACCAAGGCGCACAGCCAAGCAATTGCATCCTGGAATTATGAGTAGTATCCCAAGAGCCACAAGAGGCCTGTATAACCTGTGATCCATTAGATATAAAGAATTAGACATTTATAAGGCTTTATTTTCATAGTTTCTTACTTATTTAGCAGTCTCATTTGACCTTGGGTTTTATTCACCATTGACCACTTCTTACTAGCTTACGCCTCTTGTTAATAAGATTAGTTTTGGTTCAATATGACTGTCTAATTAATAGGCTTCCTTTGAGAGGGTTCTGTCCTAGGCTGACTTTAGGTCTTATTGCAATTTCATGAATATGTTCAGATAATCAGCCTTCCTGCCCAAGCTTCCTTTCTCAAGTCTTGGTGTCTGTAGCTCCAAATGCCTGATAGCCATCTACTGGCTGAAGATAATTAGCTTTCAATTAATGCTAACTTTTTACCTTTTCTTGTGGTAGACCTCAGGAAGTTCCAACTTGTCCAATTAGCACATATTTTTGCTCTTTTCCCAGTGACACAAAGTGTGGAAGCAGCCTTCTGCTTTAGAGTTAGTGACTCTGTTCTTCCATTGCCATTTCACTCTCACTAAAAATCACAGCATTTGGGATAGCAAAGTAAAAAGTTGAAGCCTAGCTGTCACGTGTATTGTTATTACTAATAATAAATTTGTATAGCACCTTTCATCCGTAGATCTCAGGGCGGTTCACAACATAAAATTACAATATAAAAACCACAAAATACATAATAAAATTAAGTACAACCAAACAATAATCCCCCCTCCCACAACGCATTGAAAAGAGCATTGGACGTCAATCAGCCAAAGGCGGTTTCAAAGGTTGAAGAAGAACATTGTTGTCTGGTGTATAAAGGTGTCTAAGGAGGGCTCCAGCTGAACCTCCCTGGGGAGAGCATTCCACAAATGGGGAGCCCCTGTGAAAAAGGCCCATTCAGCTTCGGTCATTAAGTATAAATCATTTGCATAATTTATTATGCCACGGTTGGTGGAAAAAGAAATAGTTTAGAATTTGAGACACCAGGAGAATAAAATATTGAGACCTAATATTGGGAGGAACATAGCAGGAATTAAGTCACATGCAACTCTACTTTCCCCATAATACTTGTCCCCATCATTTCCCTAAAAGAAGACAAGAGGAAGCTGTTTGATGAGACTATCCAAATGAGAGCTCCCTTTTCTATTTAAACTTTTTTTTTAAAAAAAAAAGTATTAAACCTCTGTCCAATATACCTGAAGTACACTCTGTAAATTTTCAATTGTGCCATCTCAGTACCAGAGGAGAGATCTATTGATGCTCTTACTGACGATCAGAATGTCAAAATAACTAAATGCTCACAAATTATGAAGTTTAGGTTGATAATATTAACGCTGCAATCCCATACTACCTTACCCATTGAACTCCTCAGTAGACATGTAGGATTGCACTTTTAATCAATTAAGTTGTTGCAGCTAAACTTTAAAAATATTTTGATCAACTTAAAAGGTGCCTCTGATTCATCAGCTTAAAGTGGGTTTTAACAGGAAAGTAGGTTTTTTAAAAAATGTGGAAAAGACATCCCTTCCTTATCTCGCACACAGGCAAGAATGGCTCTTCTAAAATGGTGCCTGCTGCGTGATGCATGCACGCATCATCTAAGAACAAAGGAAGCACACTTTCTTGTTTAAAACAAATGTTTTGTTTATATGCAAATTTATGCAGGTTTAATTGGCTAATTAATCAGTTAAAGCTTATACCATTAATCAACTAATACTTCTTTCATTTTGTTTCAGCTCTAGTTCTTGATGTGAATGTGCCTTAAGAAGGGCTGCAGCCCAGTGGGAAAATGCATGTTCTGCACATTGATGGTCCTTGGTTCAGTCTCTGGCATCCTCAGACAAGATGCAAATGACGCTTGTCTGAAACCCCAAAGAGCTGCTGCTGCTTCTCACTGTATTGTCTACACTGTAGGCCAGGAGAAGAAAACTTTTTTTTCCAGCCACACTCCCTTTTGGTCAATCTTCTGGGATCCACATGACAGTGGTGGGTGGGGCCAGAGGCAAATGTGGGGAGAGAAAAGGAATGTGGATTTTACCTTGTACAGCAGGCTAATTTCTATGCCCACTTTCTGCAACAAGCAAGCAAGGACCATTATCATGGTTCAAGGATGCATTCCATCTGGGTGAAAACACTCAAGGAGAGTGCAAAGCAAGGTCCATAAAGGGAATGCCCTAGGGAAATGAGGGTTTGGCTTGAGAGAATCTCAAGGGCCAAATCGAGAGGTCTGGATTCCTGTATCTGGCATCAAACATAAGGTTCCCCATCCCTGCTGCTGTGGCAAATCTTGGGGTCTCAGATTTCAGCAGTGACCTGTGTGACACCAAAATTCAGCACCCTCCTGCCTCTCACACTCCATTCTAAATCATAGTTGCAGCGTCCCCAAGGCTCTGCTCCCAATGTGACCAAACAAGTCTCACTCCCCTAAATCTTTCTCTTGCCTGCTGTAGACAATACTAAGCTAGATGAACCAATGATATGACTCAAGGGTCATTCAGACTTGCAGTTTCCCCATCACTTTCCCCTGAGGAAACCTGATCTTTACTGCTGAACCAGAGCAAATGTCAGTTGAGTTTTCTCTGGATTGACATTTGCTCCAATTTAGCACTAAAGAGTTTCCTGGAGGAAGGCAAAGGCAAAACCTGTTGCAAAGGCAAAACTGATCAGACCTGTGCTTTTTGGCACAAGCCCTCATTATAATGTGTGCATAAGCCCTCAGTATAATGCAGCTTCCTACGTGCTGCTATTGTCTGGATTGTCACAGTGCATACAAAAGAAGAGGATCCCCATGAAGCCGAAACTATGTACACGTGTCAGCATGGAGAACCAGCAATCCATTTCCTCTTCTCCAGTTTTTACTGTGGCCAGGGAAGGAACCCAACATTGACTCTGAACATGAAGGGGAAAGGACTGTGAACTAAAACCAAGAAATAGGCAAATGATTCACTAGAAAAATTCTGATCTCTTTGTTCAGTTTGGCCATATGACAAATGTTGTTGTTGTTTAGTCGTTCAGTCGTGTCCGACTCTTCGTGACTCCATGGACCAGAGCACGCCAGGCACTTCTGTCTTCCACTGCCACCCGCAGTTTGGTCAGATTCATGTTTGTAGCTTCGAGAACACTGTCTATCCATCTCGTCCTCTGTCGTCCTCTTCTCCTTGTGCCCTCCATCTTTCCCAACATCAGGGTCTTTTCCAGGGAGTCTTCTCTTCTCATGAGGTGGCCAAAGTATTGGAGCCTCAGCTTCACAATCTGTCCTTCCAGTGAGCACTCAGGGCTGATTTCCTTAAGAATGGATGCGTTTGATCTTCTTGCAGTCCATGGGACTCTCAAGAGTCTCCTCCAGCACCATAATTCAAAAGCGTCAATTCTTCGGCGATCAGCCTTCTTTATGGTCCAGCTCTCACTTCCATACATCACTACTGGGAAAACCATAGCTTTTACTATACGGACCTTTGTTGGCAAGGTGATGTCTCTACTTTTTAAAATGCTATCTAGGTTTGCCATTGCTTTCCTCCCAAGAAGCAGGCGTCTCTTAATTTCGTGGCTGCTGTCACCATCTGCAGTGATCATGGAGCCCAAGAAAGTAAAATCTCTCACTGCCTCCATTTCCTCCCCTTCTATTTGCCAGGAGGTGATGGGACCAGTGGCCATGATCTTCGTTTTTTTGATGTTGAGCTTCAGACCATATTTTGTGCTCTCCTCTTTCACCCTCAATAAAAGGTTTTTTAATTCCTCCTCACTTTCTGCCATCAAGGTTGTGTCATCTGCATATCTGAGGTTGTTGATATTTCTTCCAGCAATCTTAATTCCGGCTAGGGATTCATCCAGCCCAGCCTTTCGCATGATGAATTCTGCATATAAGTTAAATAAGCAGGGAGACAAAATACAGCCTTGTCGTACTCCTTTCCCAATTTTGAACCAATCAGTTGTTCCATATCCAGTTCTAACTGTAGCTTCTTGTCCCACATAGAGATTTCTCAGGAGACAGATGAGGTGATCAGGCACTCCCATTTCTTTAAGAACTTGCCATAGTTTGCTGTGGTCGACACAGTCAAAGGCTTTTGCATAGTCAATGAAGCAGAAGTAGATGTCTTTCTGGAACTCTCTAGCTTTCTCCATAATCCAGCGCATGTTTGCAATTTGGTCTCTGGTTCCTCTGCCTCTTCTAAATCCAGCTTGCACTTCTGGGAGTTCTCGGTCCACATACTGCTTGAGCCTTCCTTGAAGAATTTTAAGCATAACCTTGCTAGCGTGTGAAATGAGTGCAATTGTGCGGTAGTTGGAACATTCTTTAGCACTGCCCTTCTTTGGGATTGGGATGTAGACTGACCTTCTCCAATCTTCTGGCCACTGCTGAGTTTTCCAAACTTGCTGGCATATTGAGTGTAGCACCTTAACAGCATCATCTTTTAAAATTTTAAATAGTTCAGCTGGAATACCATCACTTCCACTGGCCTTGTTATTTGCAATGCTTTCTAAGGCCCATCTGACTTCACTCTCCAGGATGTCTGGCTCAAGGTCAGCAACCACACTACCTGGGGTGTACGAGACATCCATATCTTTCTGGTATAGTTCCTCTGTGTATTCTTGCCACCTCTTCTTGATGTCTTCTGCTTCTGTTAGGTCCTTACCACTTTTGTCCTTTATTATGGTAATCTTTGAACGAAATGTTCCTTTCATATCTCCAATTTTCTTGAACAGATCTCTGGTTCTTCCCATTCTGTTGTTTTCCTCTATTTCTTTGCATTGCTCATTTAAGAAGTCCTTCTTGTCTCTCCTTGCTATTTTTTGGAATTCTGCATTCAATTTCCTGTATCTTTCTCTATCTCCCTCGCATTTTGCTTGCCTTCTCTCCTCCGCTATTTGTAAGGCCTCATTGGACAGCCACTTTGCTTTCTTGCATTTCCTTTTCATTGGGATGGTTTTCGTTGCTGCCTCCTGTATAATGTTTCGAGCCTCCATCCATAGTTCTTCAGGCACTCTGTCCAGCAATTCTAAATCCTTAAACCTGTTCCTCACTTCCACTGTGTATTCATAAGGGATTTGGTTTAGATTGTATCTTACCGGCCCAGTGGTTTTTCCTACTTTCTTCAGTTTAAGCTTGAATTTTGCTATAAGAAGCTGATGATCTGAGCCACAGTCAGCTCCAGGTCTTGTTTTTGCTGACTGTATAGAGCTTCTCCATCTTTGGCTGCAGAGAATATAATCAATCTGATTTCGATGCTGCCCATCTGGTGATGTCCATGTGTAGAGTCGTCTCTTGTGTTGTTGGAAAAGAGTGTTTGTGATGACCAGCTTGTTCTCTTGACAGAACTCTATTAGCCTTTGCCCTGCTTCGTTTTGAATTCCAAGACCAAATTTGCCAAATATGACAAATACTCTAGGTTAAAATCATGAATGCTGCAGGTTAGGAAACATTGTTTACCAACTCTCAGCTACCATGGTGTTAATTTCAAGTCCAGTGCTTCAACCCGTGCACAGAAGGGAATGGTTTTCATTCCCCCCCCAAATGATATTTTTGTTGCTCCATAGTTTAATGATAGAAAAATCTTCAGCCTATATCTGCAGTGACTGAAAGAAACTGAAAATGCTTCAAACTGTACTTTCAGATTCAGAGGACAGCTGCTTGTAACTATTATTAATAAAATCAATTTCCCTTTTTTATTTTTACCAAAAAGAAAAAGATGTTTGTGTGCACTTTATTCAGAAGTTTGCATAGCTCACCCTCTGGCACATCAACTGAAATGGTACAACTGAAAGTCACAAGGGTGTAATTCAGCCCATTTAAAATGGGTTCACTTTAGAGACAAGCTTGGAGGACCAATATCCAAAGCTCATTAAATAAATGTACCAGAAGATATGATACATTTCCCACAGCCATCACTCATCAGACAAACTCTACACGAGTACAGCAGCCTCCCACTAGAGTTGTGAAGGTCAACAAAAGATGACCTTCAAGAAAATAGATGAAGGAAATATCAGAGCCATTAGCCCTACACAGGGAACTTCCTACTTTCAGTCTCTATGCTATCTGAAAGCAGAAGGGGAGTTCTGATTTTAGTTACAGCAAAGAATATTAAGGGTTGCAGTGGCAAAAAGGGAGAAAAATAAAGTCCCGTAGATATCCCCAAAGAACCCTGGGAATTATCAGGATGTGGGTGGCGCTGTGGTCTAAACCACTGAGCCTTGGGCTTGCCAATCGGAAGGTCGCGGTTTGAATCCCCGCGATGGGGTGAGCTCCCGTTGCTTGGTTCCTGCTCCTGCCAACCTAGCAATTCGAAAGCACGTCAAAGTGCAAGTAGATAAATAGGTACCACCTATTGAAGGTAAACAGCATTTCCGTGCGCTGCTCTGGTTAGCCAGAAGCGGCTTAGTCATGCTGGCCACATGACCTGGAAAAACTGTCTGCGGACAAACGTCAGCTCCCTCAGCCAGTAAAGCGAGATGAGCGCCGCAACCCCAGAGTCGTTTGCGACTGGACTTAACTTTCAGGGGTCCTTTACCTTTACGGGTTTTTTTACCATAATATACACAATCACATATAGCTTGGTACCATAATATACACAATCACATATAGCTTTAAAACACAAGATATTTAAAGCACATTATAATATATATATCATTAAGGGAGAGGGAATACATGATAAAAACACAAATTTATTCCCACAATAGGACTCAATATAACTGATCTCTGCACAAAGATGGCCAAAATTTAAACTAGTCTAGCCCCAGTTGTAACTGGGGGGATGATGCTGAACAGCTAAGATTTTGTGCTATCGAAAAGGATTAAAGATTCAAAAGTTATAGCAAACATCACAGAAATGGAAGGAAAGAAAGAAAGAAGGAAAGAAAGAAAGAAGGAAGGAAGAAAAGAAAGCCAAAGATGTACCCTTTTGCATATGGAAGTTGTAACTAAAGCCAAATTTGTCATTTATCTTGTGACACATAAGTGACACATGAGTACTGCTACAGAACTAGCTGTTATAGAGTTTCAGATTTCTGCCAATGCTTGCAAAAGTGACCCATTTTATTACACTCACAGTTCTTTGGATCCAGCCCAATGACTCGCTATGTAGGCTAGAGGGTACAAAGCAGTGTATTGGTTCCAGTCAGGTGACAGAGATGGAAAGAAGAAAACTCTAAAGTAATCAAAGGGCTGTCATCTTATACCAGTGGCGTAGCGTGGGGGGTGCGGGGGGGCCGGCCGCACCGGGCACAACATCTGGGGGGGGGCGCTCGCACTCTCAGCTCTCTGCCCCTACCTGGCTCACTCACTCTCTCTCACTGCAGTGCTGGCTGTGCGAATCCGATCCAAGCTGCCGGGTCGCCACCCACTGTGGAGGGGGGGGTGCCAGGCATGCAGTGCAGTGCAGTGCGGTGCGGAGAGAGAGAGAGGGACTATCTGGGGGAGGGACAGTGCAGCAGGAGGGGCGCAAATTACTTGCCTTGCCCCGGGTTAGGGGGCACAAATTACTTGCCTTGCCCCGGGTGCTGACAACCCACGCTACGCCACTGTCTTATACATATTTAATTGGTGGAGTGCCAGACAATTTTAAAAGATGTGTGTTTTTTAAGATGTGAAATTTCACGCACATTTTGAAATTGTGCATGTTTTCCTTATAATGAGAGAGATCCCAATCTGTGCTTTAGAACTGAGTCAAGAACACATTTTGCATGTTTCTGCTGAATGTCTCATGAGCCTGTTAAACAAACTTTCTGATGCCAATTGATTCCAGCAGCAAATACAAAATGCAATTGAAGACAATTGTTGTGGTATCTTATGTCACCAGAGACACTGTCATAACTGCCTTCTCTACTTAACTCTGATTCTAAAACAGATAGCTACTTAAAATCCATAAAAGAGAAATATAGGGGGATGTCAACACTTTCGTTCACCATTCTTCAACACATGTCCTGCGAAAGAACAGAAAGCCACAAACTACGTACCTGCCAGATGACAAATATTACATTGTACAGCAGCTGTCAAACACAGCTAATGGATAACACAGCATCAAAGTAGTCCACAAGAGACCATAACATCTCCCTACTCAGATAGCATAGCAGAACAGCAGATTCTAGTAAAGTGCCCATATAACTGACATTTTGCAGTTTTTACAAGGCAAGGAGAGCTATTAGCCAAATGTTCAATAGTTCTTCAATGGAAAAACATGATTTTCCTTAAAGTCTCAAGGGGAGGCAGAACTAGATTAGCATTTTTGTTTATATCTCTTTGCCTTATGTCTAGAAACACATGGAGTTACTGATAGTAGCTATTTTAAAAATAAAATAACCTTGCAGAATTTAGTACAGCTTTCAGATTTTAAGGCCTTCTCCATGTTCTAAGATTCTGGTTTATACTGCACAGGTTTTGATAGTGATAAATTAATGTCAGATTCCCAACTTGTTCTATTTTGAAAAAAAGTACTTTAAGGAACTTTGCAAGCATTTTTTAAAAGTAGTGCAGATTTTATCTAATAAACACATTCTTGCATGCAAATTTGACTAATAGGAACATTTTTGCAAAGAATTTCCCCCAAATACAATATAATGTTATTTTCATTAATATATACATTTTTATGCACTCTTTGCTGTAGGATATACATTTTTGTACACATTGCTTAGCTTAAGAACTGCATTGCAAAATTTAGAGAAGCATGAATTTTGAAAGATGGCTGAGTTTCAGTTTGTGCACTGTTTTGGAAACTGCAATTAGGTAAATTAGTCTTTAAATGCAAGCTGGATAGAAGTTCTCCCTTGTTTCTAGTTCTCAGTATACTTCTGAAAAAATCCTGGAATAAAGAGTCAGAAGAGAAAGTGAGTAGCATGTGCATCAAGAGGCAGGAAGTGATAATAATGGTAAAATAATAATAACAACAACAACAACAACAACAACAACAACAACAACAACAACCTTATGTAGGGATAAGCCCAGAGGCATTACCAAGTAACCCTGTTTTCCATAACCTGTAAAATCAGGAATAGATGTAGCCACTCATTCATGAACATGAATATGGTGTTTCCAAATGTTTAAGGATTACACATTACGAAACAGGTCCTTAGAGCCACCAAATTCATCTGGTTCTGAGCTAAGTTCACCAAGCATGACAGTATTCCAAATCAGGATCCAAAGAAATTAGTGTAGCCTCATGACGGTTATTAAACTAGCAGTTGTCCTGAATGCTGAAATGTAAAACTTCAATCAAAAGTAAATTAATCTTTCTGTACTGGTTCTCCCCCGCACACAAATTTTGGCTGCATATCTGTCTTTGGAGCCCTTCCATGTTTTTGCCTCAGCCACAAAGCAACGGTTACCCATCTTAAGGCATCCCTGTAATTTTACAGAAAAGGCAAGATGCCTTAAACTTGTGTGTAGATAGTGAGAAAGACAAGAAAGCTTATGGCTTCACAGCACACATCATCAACTTTTCAATTTTCTTCTGTTTACCATATGAATGCATGGCACTAAGAACCTCATGAGCATTCAGAGCTTAGGATAAAGGGACCTCAGACAGAGTAAGCAATCAAGAGCTGCAATCTGTTTAACAAAGAGGACCATCTGGAAGCTGACTTTTAAGTTACTCAAGTAAGTAAGTTACATTGAGGCATAACTGGTTAGCCATATTTTCAGGAGAGTAAGATTTTTCTTGCCTGCATTGTGCAGCCTAAACCTAATGGCTGATGTATAATCATTAGGGTTGCTGTATCAGTTGCTAAATTCCATTTGGGGCACAAGCTTAATGGTGCCTATTTGGCTTCTGTAGGTGATAATGGAATCTTAACATTTGCATTTCATTTTGACATGCATTTTTAAAATCCCTCCTTATCATCTGCTTTGGAGTTCCATCTTAAAGCCTATTTTTCACAGCCCAACCCGTTTGTGTTCCTTGCTGCTGGTGTGTGTGTGTGCATTTCACTAAAAGACCATAAAAAGTTTTTGGGTTTTTTTTAATCTAGGCAATGGATTTTTTCTACTACAGGCCAACCTGTATACATCCTGGAGTTCTAAGGATGGTACTGGTCTTCACATGATGCGAGATGTCAAGACGATTCTCAAATTAGGGCTTCCAGTTGCTATTCTTCAGTGCCTTGATACTTGTGCCAGCCATCCTTGGGCTGTTTTACAAGTCTGTCAGACTAGGGACCATAGAGCAGAGGCACTTTTTTCTTTCTTTCTTTTTCTTTTGCATTTTCTAGAATGCAAAGCTGGCTGGCTTTTCCATTCACCCCATGGCCTAAAGTTCAACCTTGTAGCCCAGTGGAGAGATGCTAAACCCCAATAAAGACCCTTCCTTCTGAGCAACTTGTCAGCACAATAAAGAATCTTACCTCACATCACACCTGATTTGCCTGTTGGTACCTGATCCCCAGGCCCACCCATGCTACCTGCCTCCTAACTATGCCCCCATCACTCCATGCCAGAATTCGTGGCAGTCCGTCACAAGCCTGACGCATCATCACTTCTGTGCATGACACCAATGTCTGGAACACAGCAGTAGCTAACATGCACCCAATGCACAAAAATAAATGCTGCATTGAATAACTTTGTTCCCTTGTTTTGAAAGTTCAGTCTGGCTGGCCTGAATTCACTTCAAAATGAGTCCTTTTAAAAATTTGCCTTACATTGCCAGGTTTTAAATGGAAAACTTTTGATAAATGAAATATAATAAAGGACATGTTTCCAAGGTGTCAACAAAGGAGCATTTGTGTTTACTATTCAGAGCAGACAAAGCCCAAGGAAAGTGTCTTGTAATCAAAGGAGAAAGTATTGATCTTGAAATGTGTATACTTCTGACTTTCTTGACAGTTTTGAACTACAGGTATTGTGGGTTGTTTGGGTTCTTTTCTGGGAGGGGCTGACTTTGTAATACCTTTTTTTAAAAAAATGTAAAAACCATTTGTCAGACTACTGGCCCTCAATTAATGTCACAAGCAATTTTACCATCACAAGCTATGTAAGTGTTGTGTATGGTCATTAAGCACCTGACAATGACTGGCTGAAACCAAAGGCATATGTAAGCATGCTTAAATTCCATTTAAATCAATAGATTGTAAGCTTTCCTTATTTTCTTTAGTACTTCAAACAGGAATTGGAATCCACTTCACTTTCCAGTTAAGATTTCCTGGTTCTCAAAAAAGGTGTGTATGTGGAACAAAATATGTTTCAAATAAAGGAAAAGCATATAGAGAATCTGGATACATTTGGAAAAGCAGGTCATTGCTAGCTCATCTGTAATAAATACACTATGGGCCACAGCAGTGATGGCCAAACTTGGCACTCCAGCTGTTTTGGGACAACAACTCCTACCATCCCTAGATAACAGGACCAGTGGTCAGGGATGATGGGAATTATAGCCCCAAAACAGCTGGAGGGCCAAGTTTGGCCATCACTGGGCTAAATTATCTTAAACCACGATTCATTTAAGGTGGGCAGATTACTCAATAAATGCACATGCTGACACATTATCTGGCCATGTTCTCTCCTTCCAAAGAAGAGCAGCTGTACCATTAGGCAGAGTGAGGCAGCCACCACAGGAGATGCTAGAGTGTGGAGGTTCAGTGGCAGCAGCTCCATCCCCACAGCTAATTGTTCTGAGCACGGTGGGCATTCCCTTCTGTTGGAGGAAAGAGAATAGCGATCCCTGTGCTCTCTGAGAAAGCCTGCTGCCCTCAGGTATGGCAGAGGGTGCTGCCCCATTGCCAGGAATGGCCAGTGAGGAGGGAAGCCAGACGCCCCAGAAGCAGCATCACTTCTGTGTAGCTGTATACTGTCAGGTGGGGCAGGGTGACAGAAGGTCAGGTTGTCTTATGTGCACCAGCACATGAGGTTCATCAGTGGTCCATGGAGGAGGCAGCCCTCTCCACCAGCCATTCTTGCCTGTCACCAGTATTAAATTATGTTTCAACTGCCAGTCAGGTGGCATTCTGTAGACGGAATGGGTGGTATCTTATATGTCTTTAGGCAACCCTGCTTCCAAAGGAAAACAAACCTATGTAAGCACTGTCCGGTGGAGCTTTCCATTACTTGGGGAGGAGCAGAGTACATTGTACTAGTGTCAGTGCTGAGATTGTGTGTTTCCTTGGCAAGAGCTGGGATAACTGAACAAGAAAAGAAAAATCAGCAACACTCCTAGATCAAATGAAGCTGAGGTTCCAGTAGCAAGATCATCAGCTTATCAAGGATCACAGAGCCAACATGAACTAGCTTCAAACTTCTGAAGTACAGCTGATACAAACTATGGTTTCCCAGTATGAGATTCAAGCACACCTGCACCAGCTAGCGATATAGTCATTTCTGACTGTGAAATTGCATAATATTAAGATGCAGGCACTCAATGGCTTGAACTCAAAAGTGCCTTGTGCAACTTGTTTCCACTCATGCAACATTTCTCCACCCCAATTATTGTAATTTCTGCCTCCCACTATAGGATCTGTGCCACATCCCATGCTGTTCCAAAAGAGTTTGGGCACAGAAGAGGGGCTTTGGGGGGCACAGGGTGCTGCAGTGTGGAGGAAGGCCTGGTAAAGCCTTGTTGTGTGCCTGGTGTTCTACTCACATTCCTAACAATCCAACTCAATGGGGTGGATTCAGACTTTAGACCTAGATCAGAGTACATTCTAAGAAGGGAGTAAATTCCACTTATCAGAGTAGCCACCAAAGCAACCTCCACATTAGGTGTATTTAGATAACAGTTGAAGATGTACTTATTTCACTAAGCCTTCAGAATGTGATGCTGGTTAGGCTTACTGCTGATGCTTTTACAATGTGACTTTATTCCATTTTTGTTTTATATTGGAGGAAGGGCAGGTAAAAGAACTCTGAAAATAAAATAATAGTAATTTAAACAAATGTTCTTAATTCAGTTTTTATAATAGCAGTTGTACAGTTTATATCAAAATAATAATAATAATAATAATAATAATAATTAATAATAATAAAAAACCTTCTTAGCTTACTCTTGCACAGAACCAAACTTTATTGCTAAAAAGGGAAGTGACTCAATTTGATCTTTTTCACCTTCTAAGGTGGTAGCCCTCACTATCAATACTGCCAAACTAAGCAACATGTCCACAAGGAATTTGTACTTTACCCTGCAGTGATCAATTTAAGCTTTGCTGTATTTGTTAATAAAAACATTTTCTGAAGTTGTTGCGTATTTTAACAAGCATCTGCATAACCATCTGTAAAATATGCAAATGCCCATGATTAATATTCCCCATAACCTTACTGCAACCATTTTTCTTCAAGAATGTATTCGTTTTCAAGAAACACAGTTTATACTGAAAGCACATTTACATTTTATTATCCCTAAATGCTTAACTACCATAACTAATGCTTGATTAATAAATAGCTATCTCGTGCTGCTACTTTAAACTTCACAATTTAAACTTCACAATTTATACGCAATTCTTTCTTGATGTTGGCTATGGCCCTTTTTAAAACAGTTGCATGGGAATGACAAAAGGTCAAAATAAGTAAAACAGATTTAATTCACATTGTCCCATAAGCTACAATTTATTGTTCTACCAAACCTAATTAAATCCTGGGTAAAGTCATAAAGTTTATAGACCCTATTAAAAACTGGAATTGGAGGACAAGATCTTAATGTGTTGTGGACAATCATCTGACTTGCAAATCTTTGCCGGACATGCTTATTTTGTAGGTGTCTGACAAAGAAGCAGTAAATTGCTAACATAAAAAGGATGCCTTCAATTCACTTATCCAACAGCATATCTACAGTCCCCTGCACAAAACAATGGCCTTGTAATCAGCTGCAAAGTGACAGTTTTATGTTAAAATTGGGACACCATACTTCACCCGTTATTATTTTATTATTTTTATTCCCACAAACTGCTCACTTGCCAATATTATAGTTACTGGAGCATTACAGATTTAAGGCTGCTTTGAGTTATAGAGAAACAACACGGATAAAAATACCCTCCACCATGACATCATAATGCAGAGAAAAATCAAAGATGAGTGGACTTTCAAGGGTGTCAGAGAACAAACACTCGGCTGGGGGCTGCAAGCACACATACTTTTTCCTCAAGCATACTGTTCTCAAATATTTGCAATATGGCAGCTTCCTGCAATAGTATGCCTTTATAAACCTACACATCTGGACTCATCCATGTGAAACAAAACAAAAAAACTATTTCCTATGAAATGGAAACATCCAATATGCAGTCATGAAATTATCTTTTTTTTCTTAAATTCTGTTGCACACATTCCAAATCTAATTTTGCTTTTCCAGATGACTTTAATCCAACAGACAAAGCCTTCTTTACATTCAGGTTTACCATTGTAATAGGCAGCAATAGAGAAAAAGCATCAGCTCTCATTGATTTGATTATGGAGCTACCATGTACCCATAGAGAGCAAAGAGTTGTTTAGAGAAGTTACATAGAGATTGTTAAAGTAATTATACTTAAAGGCACCTTTCCAAGGTTAAAATGGCACCTTGTACAACTATATACATCCCACACAATTTCAATCATCCTTGTTATAATAATAGGGATCATTCATTTTACATAGACAGGTGTGCAAAGCCAAGGTGTCTAGTTGTTTAATTGAAATTATAGCAGGAATTAATTATACGATTAACAGTTCCCTAAAGTGACATGATAGAGCAGTACCTACAACTGAAGCTGAGGTTCAGTGATGGAACATAAAGGTCATAAGGACTAATTATGATGTAAATGTGAGTCTAATGAATGCAAGTGATGTTCTTCAAATTCAAAAGGATTAAAAGCACATGGGTGTGTCAGGGGGGAAATTGTATGGAAAAAATAACAATGACACTGAAATACTAGATGTGCAGAGCATAGGGGTGAGGCAGGGAAAATGAATTAAAATATAGAAAAGTTTGCCACTTGGAAATAATTTTATCAGTATATAAATTTAATAAGCCAAACTCTTCATTGTTTACATAGATTGACAGGTGGCATTTGGGGTGAAGTATTATGCTGCAAAATAATTCACAATAATCGGTTCCAGCTGTTCTGTATGTAACTTCTAGGGGACTCTCTCTCTCTAGCATATTTTATCTATTTGCCAACTGATTTTAATACATTCCTCCAATATGTACTCTAGTATATGAGACTTACCAGTTGTAATCAAGATCATGTCTCTTTTCTCTTTCTTCTACAGCTGTGTAAACACAAGAGCGGCCACATGGGATAATAGAAGTGAGCCTGTTGGATTTTTAAACCTCAGCCTAGGCATTCTTTAACCATAGGCTGAATGAAGGTAGTGGTCTGAAGTTCAGTGGAGCTACTTCGAACATTTAAAACTAAATCTGCAATAATATTAGACTTGGTTAAAAAAAACACACCTAACCACATATAAGAATTCCAGTAAAATTAATCTGCACCAATCCAAGAAGTGAAAACCAGTTCCTGTTAAACTTGTTGGAAGTAACTGAGGCAAATATGGATATGCACCCAATTGTTATCCAGGGACACACCCACCCCCCCCCCCAGTTTATGAACCTGCTCCTCCGGGGAAGCACAACTGCATCTGAATATTTAAACCACACTCCAAACTTGAACTTTTCCACCTAATATAATGTTGCTTTGCTCTTTCATGCAGTGCCCACCTTTTTAAGCAATTTGTCCCTAGGGCGCAGTGATGGGTTAGCCAATTATAAGAAGGGGGGGATATTTTGATGAATGGGTCATTTTTGGAGCACTCTGCACTTTTGACTCATAAATTCTACGGAAAACCAGGTAAATGGTGCATAGCTTATTAATGAACAGAGCTCTAAATATCAAATTATCTCATCAGCTGGAAATGCAAAAGCTTCATATCTTACTAGTTATATTTCAATGAGGCAATTTAGGAATATACAAACTCCTCTGTGCTATACTGTGTCTCCGGAGACAGACCTGTATAATAATATCCTTCTTTCATTTTAAAGGATAGGACAGCTGCAATGAAGAGTTTGCCAGACCTTCAAACTCTGCCCTCCAGTGAGGGTGAACTTACAGCCCTCACCTTGCATTGTAAGCCTGAAAGCACCATTAAGCACATGATGAATTGCAAGCCATAAGACAGATATAGGCCAACACACATGGAAAAGCCTTAAATCTCACCAGAGCCAGCAGAAATTCAAAGCTTCCTCATAGCAAAGAATCCACTGAAACTGCTAAAATGCAGAAAACTCTTGAAATGTGATCCTGCTTGCCTTCCACAAAATGCTTTGAATCATTAGTACAGGCATTTAACAACTGTTATGTTTTTTTGCACCATATTTTAGAGTTCTCTCCCTTGTATGTCTAATTGCTCTGAAGCACCTATTTCCCTTTAGGGTTTGAGCATCTTCACCAGAATCATTCAGTGTTAGGGATGAAGTAATCCATCCATATCAGTTACTCTCATTTATCATTTTTCCAAACTTAATTTCACTTTAGATCATCTTGTGCTTTTTTTAAAAAAAAGTCCTAATGAAAATCAGCATGTGAATGTGCATTTATCATATGAGGACTGCAAAGCAAGTCTTATTGATATTGACAGGTTTAACTTCCACACAAACCTGTTTTTGAAAATAGAGCCGTTTTGTTTGGTTATATTTCCCTTTAAATAAAATAGTGAAATTAAACCATTACAGTGGTACCTCGGAAGTCGAACGAAATCCATTCCAGACGTCCATTTGACTTCCAAAACATTCAGAAAACAAGTCGCAGCTTTCTTTTGGGGGGTTGTGTTTTTTTGTTCCCCCCCCTTTTTTTTATTCAAAATTATAACAAGACATATTATCCAAAAACATATCATCCTTGTTTTTCCCCCCATTTTTCCTCCCTCCCCCCCCCCACAAAACCCACCCACCCCCACCCACCCCCCGACTTCCCTCAGTTCCAGTCTTTGGTTTCTTTAAGAATGCTATTTTCTGCATGTTACAAAGTTGTATAGATCCTCAAACTATTTAGCTGATTATTATCAATAAAAAGTTTGTGAATGTTTATTCAAAACCAGCCAAGGAGTCCAGTTCGCTTTGTTGTGTCTTCAGATACTTTGTAAAGGGTTCCCATTCATCCTTAAAGTCACAGTTATCCATGTCCCGTAGCTTATATGTCAGTTTTGCCAGTTCTGCATAGTCCATCAATTTTTTCTTGCCATGATTCTTTAGTTGGGAAGGCGCAGCTTTCGATTGGCTGCAGGAAGCTCCTGTCCAACAGCATCAGGAATTTTGCCATCCCTGGAGGGATCGATGTCTCTGGAGGGCCACTGATCCCTGGTGTATAGGACTTCAGCCACAAAAAGAAAAACTAGAGGTAACAAAGAATATGGGTGGAGCAAATAAAAGTGGGAACAGTGGAGTTTGAGGTTTGTACTGCCACCCAACATGTGGACATATTTCTAGGCACATCAGCACTATATGGTATGTGCCCTGGTAGATGTAAAATTACTTGCCAAAACTGGTGATCCCTAGGAGCCAGTCCTTGCTGCTGTCTTACCATCTGGAAGATAATTACAAGTATTATCAGGTAGGCTGACAGTAAAAGTGAAATTAGGAGAATCAGTGTAATTAAATAGCATGAATTTTCCAGTGTGGATTTCAAAAGTCTATCAGCAGCACTTGCTTGCATGTATTAAGGAACTAGCTTGATGTAATGCTTAAATCCCATTTCGTAATGTGTGAATCAAGTTAACACAGAAGAAAATACACAGAAGCCTTCTGGAGATGGCTAACACATTTTCTAGAAGTATTTGACTTGCTAGGCCTTTGCTGAATTCATGCCAGGGATGGGTTGACCCACTGCCAGTTTCTTGGGGAAGAAAGTGACCAATAAATATTAGAAGCATGTACATGTGTGCTTTAATTCATTGAACTTTGAAGAAATTACAAGAGGGGGAGAAACACAAACAAACACACACATTCAGACATACTTCCTGAAAAAGATATTAACCAGTTTGTCTTATGAAAAATGAGGAGGACAGACTCCATTTGTTCATCCTGTGTAAGTTCCCTGAGTACGCAAATTCTCAAAATAAAAAGCATTTCACTATTGACAATCCCCAATTGCTGGCTTCTTTACAAATGTGCATAAAATGTTCTCAGGTAGGGAGGTGCTTTTGACAAATAGGCAAAATGTCCCAGCCACTCCCTTGGGTTCCTTTTCAATAGTCTTTGACCTTTGCCAAGTTCCACATTTCTTTCAAAATTAATGCACTGACTAAGTGCAATGAATAAATTTCTTAGAAAGCAAACCAATTTCTTTAGCATCGCCCATCAACATGAATATTTTTTTTCCTTTGTGCTTAGAATAATGACTTTTTTTGGAAGGCAAATGGAAAACTGTGTTAATGTAGTTCCATGGGCAAAGCCTGAGAACACTGTAAATTACCCTGCTTAATGGACTTTGGAATTTATTTAGCTATCCATTTGAAAGCTTCAGAGCTTCAAGAGGACAGACTCAAATGGTATATTTCTGGGGAAGCGCTCTCTCTGTCTCTCTCTCTCTCTCTCACCATTTCATAGTGTTTTGCTTACAATTATTTGTTTATTGAATTTGTAAAGAAAATGCCCTTAAAATCGGGTATTTTGGGATGCTTAGATAAATATTCTGATAATCTGTTCCATGATCACAGTTACATAGGCATTCAAAAGTATGCATATTGCTCCTGTGTATGTGCTTGCTTGCTTGCTTGCTTGCTTGCTTGCTTGCTTGTTTCCCCATTCACTTCAGTATGGAAGGAGCAGCTCCATAGTTACAAATGGATGCATGTCTCATCTACTAAATGAATGTCTCTCTTCTGCTAAAATGAATAGAAAAGTTCATTGGCCCACGTGTACATTGGAACTTCCATGGTGTGAGGTTGCTTGTCTTCTCAACAGATTCCAATTAGGATCTGACCCAAAACTTTAATGAAAGTGGCTGGGAGCCAAACTAGTAGCAGGCAGGCATGGGGAAGAACTGTGAATGCCGCTGAAACAATGTTGTATTCACTGCTTCATTCTGCCCTGCCCAAAAGATACACTGCTGCAGAAAACTATAAATGAACAACAAATGTGTCATTCTCAGTAGAGAAATTGGGCAGGGGGGAGAGAGAGGTCCAGCAAAAAATAATAATAAATGTGGGTTAAAAAGTAGGAAATTATGAGTCTCCCGTAACCAAAGCACTCCCTTGAGGGAGTACATCTGGACACACACCCAATAAGAAATAACAAATAACTGCACTTTAATTGAAACTTAAAATGTTTGTCTGGGAAGGCTCTCTTCACCTGAATTTAAATCTAGGGAGATTCCTTGGCAAGAAAACATTGCCAGATATTCCTATCCTGAGAACTCTTGCATACATTCTAAAATTGTTTAAAGGTAAAAAGGTAAAGGTACCCCTGCCCGTACGGGCCAGTCTTGACAGAATCTAGGGTTGTGCGCCCATCTCACTCAAAGAGGCCGAGGGCCAGCGCTGTCCGAAGACACTTCCGGGTCACGTGGCCAGCGTGACATCGCTGCTCTGGCGAGCCAGAGCCGCACACGGAAACGCCGTTTACCTTCCCGCTAGTAAGCGGTCCCTATTTATCTACTTGCACCCGGGAGTGCTTTTGAACTGCTAGGTTGGCAGGCGCTGGGACCGAACAGCGGGAGCGCACCCCACTGCGGGGATTCGAACCGCCGACCTTTCAATCGGCAAGCCCTAGGCACTGAGGCTTTAACCCACAGCACCACCCGCAGCCCACTCGCGGCCCGTGTTTAAAGGTATGCACAACTAAATTCAGTTCTTTGATTTCTTCCTGCAGGAGTGCCACAGATTAATTACTCCCTGTTTAATGCAGTCAAAACTAATGCAAACCTGATGGGATCTGTATCAGCAAATGATTCTGGACTCAAGCATTGCAGAGTTTTGTAAAATGCAGAATGAACCTTCAGAGATGATAGACTCCCAATATCATTCTCACAATAAAGCAGTGCTTCCAGCTTGCCTTCCTGATATAGGTATGTCATTCCAATGGGCTGAGGAACTAAAGGCTGTTGCCACTCCCATATGTGAATCTGGCACATTTGAGGTGGAAGGATTTTACAGACCAATGAGCCATCGCATTTGGGTTGTCTATAATGTGGCTTTGCTAAAACCCAAAAGCCCTCACTGCCATCCAATTTATTTTCTTACATTTAGTAGTATTTAAAGCAATTAGATGAAAGATAGCAGACTGAGTCCAGTACAGATTTGGATGAGCTAGCGCTCTGCTAGGGAATGTTATGGAAGGAAATTGCACATATCTCCAGAACATGGCAGCTAGGTTGATTTTTTCTTTTTTTCCTCATTGTCCAATTGAAAATTTTAAAATTATGGCTCAGATTAGATCTTCTGAGTCATTTTTCAGCCTGCAGACTAAATGCCTGCTGAGCCATGCTTAGCATAGACATATATGCAAGTACAGGGTCTCCAGAAGCTTAATTATACAACAGTGAGACTGTGTTTCAAATATTAGATTTGTCACATGGATAGCAGTAGACGCTCTCCAAATTGTCTCTAGGACTGGGCTAGGATTAGCTCTATTAATCTCCCTCGTGCTTTGTTTTCCCTGTATATTCACTTTATTGCCCTGTATTTGATTCACTGCATCCCAGGAACATTGTTTGCTCTGCTTCACTAATCCAAGGATCATCTTTGTACTGCAATCACTTCTACCACACAAACATAAGAGCCTTCACATCCACTTTAACTATGCAGTGTTACTGGTAGGACAGAATAGAGCAATAGGAACTACTGGCACCAAGTCAGTTGTCCCAATAATTTATAAGGATCGGGCATCCAGATTTTGTTTTAATAACCTATATTAACATGGGCCAGCATAAGAGCACATTTCACATTTGGTGAAAAATGTGGGTGGAGCCTAGGACACTTGTCCCAGCTCTCCCTGCTTGGGTATAAGCTTCACACATGAGCAGAATGCCAACCAGGGCTTTGGTCTCTAGAGCCTTTACCACTACTGCAGCAAGTGCTTTCTCCTCAAGTTTATTGGTATCAGTAATGGTGTTTGCAACACAGCCTCCAAAAGAAGGGCACCCTTGACACAAGCTAGCCTTTCCTGGCAAGCCATGGAGCTGAAGTGGCGAGGGGGAGGATGGTTTTCTCAGCCCAGCCCAGCTCCTTGTTTCCCCAGCAGTAACAGCTTGGAAGACAGCCTATGGAGCGAGGCAGCAGGGAGGCCTCCTGGAGGATCAATCCCAAACCACTCATCATCTCGACAGGCAATACACTAGTACATGATAAATACTGAGCGGCATATGGTTTCTATCTATTAGTTTTGCAGAATTGCTAAACTGCATGATGAGCAAAGTGAAAACCAACAATGATACACCATGGTTTTGTGGGGAAATTCACTATGCAACAATTACATCCTTGGCTAAGTTTGGGGGACAAACTTCATTTTCAAATTAGGGGGAAATGCAATTAAGACTTTTAATACAAACCATTTGTCCCAAACACAAACGGTGTTTCTCCTTCTCAATTTAATGCCTACAAATTATTTATCTCATTATTTATCTACATATTTGTTTCGGAAGGACATCTTTTTTGTGCCCTGGAGCCACTTTATTCATTAGTTCTTCAGAATGTATGTCCTATTTCATTACATTTTAATCTTCAGAGTTGTTCATCTGCATTTCATTTCCTGCAATAGTAAAAGCATTAACAGTGGGAAAGTGTTATTGTAAATATTAATACAGAAATGATAATCATGCAAGGAAGCAGGGTGGGTTTTTTTAAAAAAAAACACAGTAATTACCTTTATCCAAAGCAGAAGATTTACAAGATAATTGCAAACAGGAAACAGTCTAAATAGAAGATCCTTCAGAATAAGCTGCTTCTAGAGAATGTGGTACCAAACTGTAAACCATAGTTTGATATTTAACACGCATTAGATATAAAAACTGTATTTAATGAATATTAAGGTGTAAAAAAGTGTGCTGGAATGGGTGTTAGAATCTATCTGAGCACCAGTTCAAATTACACTGTCTCCACTTACATATTGCTCAAAATGTCCTCCCTTTAGCTGCATTCCATTTGCAAGTCCAGATGCAATGAGCCTAGGTTCACCAGGACAAGTGGCGTGAAATTACCAGTAATGACAGGACAACAGTTTGGGATTGAAATGACCACAACTTTATTGATTACACATGTAAGTAGATTTTGGCATATGCACTGGGTATGTAACCTGAATCAGCCTAGCCTGCTTGCTGGCTGATTGAGCCATCGGGGTCAATCTTGGGTTAAAGGATCACCCCCATGAAGCAGATCAAATGAGGGGAACCCACCAAGACACCACTTGGGAAGCTTTATGGCCCATTAGCTCCTGTCTGGGTGTCCTAAACATTTGTTCCAGTTTAGACTAGGATCCAACCCAATGCCTTTTCCACCAGAAAGTTGTGACAGTTGCTATGAGGTGGGCAAAACCTCCAGACAGGTCTTCTGCCCTAGCCCCAAATACAGTGACCAATTAATTCCACATTAAGGCCAGGCAAGAGCACGGTCTACTTACCTTTGGGCAGGGCCAATACATACAGGGTGGGCAGGTGGGACATCCATTGCCGACTTCAGTGCCTAATCCCAATGCAGCCAGTATATAAGGTATGGAGGTGGACATGAGTGGAGACAGGTCTGTCTCCACAACCATGCCTCCCAGTCCAGCCATGATTGGCCGGTTTGAATTTAAATTTCTGGTGGGAAGTCCCTGCAGCCCCCGCAACTGACGGAGGCTGATAACACTAGTGGTGGTCATGTGTGAGAGGATCCCCACACCCCCAGCTCCTCTGTGGTCACACTGGGCAAAATCTCCACATCCACCGATATGGTAAGCGGTCTATGGAATTTAATGTTGATTTGGCTTTCCCAAAGAATCCTGGGAACTGTGGCTTGGTAAAGAATCTGAGAATTATCTGACAGAATTGTTCACTAGCTTCCCTCTGAATAGGAACTAGCTGCTAAATCAGTTTCGGTGCATATAAGTCAGGCATTTGTTGTTGTTGTTGTTGTTGTTACAAATAATTTTCAGTCTGAAGACCTTCAGAGCAGTGTAAAATTTTAAAGGATAAATAACAGCACTGACCATTTAGAAGCAGAAGCAGCAGCACAATTTCAGTAAAAACAAATAAAACTCCAGCATAAGACGAAATCTAGGAATTTAAGATAAAAGGGCCCACAGAACTAAGCCTGGCATAAAAAAGACATCCAAGGTGGTACCAATGACCCTTCCCAGGGTGAGTAATCCACAATCTGCCTCCCACCCGCATAATAGAAAAGGTCCATTCACCAGTCACCAACCATCTCACTACAATAAGCAAAGGAACCCAGAAAGGACTACCAATATAAGTTCATGCAAGACAAGGTGGTATTATAGATACCCAGATCCCAAGTCATTTAAGGTTTAAAAGGTAAGAACCCATACATTGACATTTTACTCCTTATATCTACCTACGTATCAGCTACTGGAGTCATGTGGAACTGCACTAGATACGTCGTGACTGGAATGATAATGGGATATATGTGGTATGGAATTTTTACAGCACTGTGGCTGCCTCATGGAGCACCATCACAGTGAAAAGCTTTTCACTTGCTTTTGGGTAGGAATGATAACATATGGAGCAGCTCGGAGAGTAAAAAACAAAACCATATGGAAATAGCAGTTTAATAAAGTTAAGTGAGAGCTGATTCCTACGGAACATTTCCCTAGTGAGAAATTCATCAGGCAAAATTTTAGCTGAATACAGAGAAAGAAAGAGAGAAAGAGAGAAAGATTAACATCATTTTTTCAAAAACAAAAAATAGCCATGAGCAGGAATTTCATGTCTTATTCATAAATATGTCCTACAAAAACAATGTGGATTTTCCACTTTTTGTTCCAGCCTTCATCCCCAGCAGAGACGGAGCCCAGAATTTAATGTACAATTAAGTCAGTAAGACTTAAATATATATCTAAATATATCAAGGGAGAGGGAGGGAGATATATATTTAGATATAGATATAGATAGATATAAACATACAAGTTTAATCAACAGTCACTTACCCATGCAAGAAAAGACAGTGTGCACAACAGGGCACCTCAAGATCTCTCTAGAAATGATGTAGTCGGAACTGTATGAAAGGAGAAGCTTGCAACAAAATTATTTCCTAGAATTCAGCAAATGTTAGGTGATCCTCCTGATGCTTGTGTTATCTTGACTTTTTCTTAATATAATTTTCATCTTGTTTCTAAGTAGATTGGAGATAGTTACTCATCACTAGGGAGGGCATTCTACAGCCAGGGAACCACCACTGAAAAGGCTCTGTCACGGGTCAGTGTCAACCAAATTTCTTGGTGGCGGCACCAACAACAAGGCCATGTCTACCAGTTGTAGGGTCCAAGATGGTTGGTGTAGCACTTAGCTTAGCTTGCAAGGGTGCAAGGGGATTTGTTATGAAGAAGGTAAGGCACCAGACTCTGGCTGTTGTGTATTCCAGTTCAAGTCACACACACACCCTAGGGTCTTATGCAAAGCAACAACGATAATCATCCTTGGCCACCTCATCAGAACTTTTGAATATATTGCAGCAAGCTGCAGGTGCCCCTTCAGGCATCTTGACTTCTCACAGGACAGCCATCTTGGCAATCTGGTCGTAATGCCCCTTCCTGACTTTGGTTTGCTTTGGCTTGTTCTATAGCAACCAAAATGGTGGTGGCCTGTTCGGACCTGTTCCCCTGGAGATGAGAGTTGATAGAAAAGTGGGTTGGCTTCAGCTGCTACTCTGGGGTGCACCATCCAGCTGCCATCAGACTCAGAATTGTGGGGTCCCAGACCCAGATTTACAATACAAATCAATCTTTCTAGAAATTCACACCGCAGTCTGTCTGCCTCATTTAGTTATAAGCTAAATAATCATAAACAGATCTGAGACAATGATCTGAAACTGAATAACAGATCATTGTCAATGGCCTGTTACAGAAGCAAGCATTTGATCAGTGCAGTTTATCATGAAGAATCTCTGAGTGCTATCACACTAACTGATTATATGAATCTCCATTATCAACAGTGATCCCACTGTTGAAGAAATGAGAGGCTGTATAGGGCATTTGGCTTCCTAAACTGATTATCTTGAGCTCCACTGCATTTTAAATTTAGCTGCTGATTTCCATAGGAAGTCTGCTCTTACTACTGCTTATCATTCATCACTTTTAATTTGCCAAATGCGCCTTTTAATGTTTTTGTCCCTTCAAGAGATTTCCTGTCACACTGCGAGTATGAAAGCCACTTACATCCTGGTCTCTCAGTAAACATTTCTATTTACTATTCCAGTGTTTCACTAACTTTTTCAACTTGCTTTCTGCTTTCTAAGCTTTATCTACTGCACCCTTTTTGCCCCATGAGTTAACAGTTCCACAGGTGAATGTGCAAAGATATCCTTGCTCATAATCAACATGCGCATACAGCCTACAGCAGCTGAATGTCAAGATCTGTGATCTGGGGTATATCATCTGTTAGCAGCTCCTGGGCAATGTGATTCCCTCCCCACAGAGGTGTGTTTGGCATCTTCATGGTATAGTTTTCATTTCATGCTGAAGATGCATCTCTTTTCCTCTTACTCCTGAGATAGATATTGCTACTTTTAGAACCCACATATCTACTTTGATTTTGAATTTCTTTAACTAATTTTAATATTGTATTTTTCGTTTGCTAGAGCTCACCCTTGGACCTTATGATGAAGGGTGATTAAGAAATCTTAAATGATGACGATGATGATGATGATGAAATGCAAGCATCCTACAACAGTGCACAAAAAGCATCATAGGAACCCTCCTTTCCAAACCACATGGAACAGCCACTCCACACAGATCCAGTGGAGGTCCTCTGGCAGAGGTCATTCAAGAGCAGGGTCAGGAAGAAAGAGTCACCACCTATTTCAGGAGCATATCGCTCCCTAAAACTTCAAGCAACCCACCTTCCCTGCACCCCACGTCTCCCAAAGAGGACCCTCCTCACATTTGAAAACCACTGTACTGTGCTCTGTTTTGCTCCATTATAACTGTATTGCTATGTTATATGCTGCCTGGTAGTGGTGCTTGCTTTAAATAAATGATTTGTTGATTTCATTTCTGACTTTTTGTGTTTTCAAACATATTTATTATGTTTTGGATTCTACTATAATGCTAATCCATGCAGCTATGGCCAATGTGATTCCCCACTCCCTGGGAGATCTAAATAAAGTGAGATTTGCAAACCCTTTTAGCAATTAAGTTTGTACAGTGGTTCTTCGGGTTACAGATGCTTCAGGTTACAGACTCCGCTAACCCAGAAATAGTACCTCGGGTTAAGAACTTTGCTTCAGGATGAGAACAGAAATTGTGCGGCGGCGGCAAAGGGAGGTCCCATTAGCTAAAGTGGTACCTCAGGTTAAGAACAGTTTCAGGTAAAGAGCAGACCTCCAGAACGAATTAAGTTCTTAACCCGAGGTACCACTGTACATGTGTGCTGCATTGTCCTAACCTGTGCTCATGATTTGTGCTGCTCCAGACAAACCATAAGCTTTTGGTTCTGGGTTTACAGTTCATGATTTGTGTGGAGAAGACCGACCATGGGCCTGGATTCAGATGTCACACTGAGGCAAACCACCAATTATCCTTGGTTAGTTCGGCAGCAGGAGGATTGGGGGAGGAGGGCAGAAGATGCAATCTCCTTTCCAGTAACCCTAGTGTTTGTACTAAACCATGGTTTGGCTTAAGGTTACACACAAACTGAGCCAATATTTGTCATGCCAGGTGACCAAGGCCACTTATTTCTCCTTCCCTACAGATATTGTTCTAACAGGTCCAAACGTATTATGCTATGTGACATTTTTATTCATGAACACAATCTTTTGCTTATTTAATTCTACAATGATTTCTTAGGACTTCTCATCAAGGCCTTGTTCAACTACACAAAGCCCCTGACACCCCAGACTAAGAACGGGCTTTGGTGAGCAGGTGTTACCTGGTCAACAGCCAAAAAGCATGACCATGAATTTTCTATAAAGCAATGATGTAAAACCAAGTGCAAATGAATGAGAGGCATTCCGGTGACACAGGAGTAAATCTCTGCGGAACAAGTATACAGTCAATCATAATTATAAGGACGCCAGTGGTAATAGTGCACTTTATATATAGCTCCCATGGTACATTTCACACTTATATGGATAGAGTCTTGGAATATGATTAAGAAGTTTTTACAAGGCAAAACTTTACTCTGAGATAATCTTCTAGGACAATTCTGTTCTCGTTACAGGAGTCAAATATAGGCATAGAGGGCAGCTATGTGGGCAACAGTGGCAAAAAGAAGAGTTTAGATTTTTAAAGCCCTAAGCCAGGCCTTGAAAAAAGACGAAAAGAGAGAGAGAGAGAGAGAGAGAGAGAGAGAGAGAGAGCTGGTCTATCATTGCAGCCCTCAATGCAATTGAGTTGAACTTCTGCTCGACTTGCGTGTTCTAGCAGGAGCCTACATGGTTAGAGCAGACTCCCTGCCATAGAAGTGTGGAGTGTTTTAGGGATGATCTGTTAAGGATGTGTGGCGCCAAAGTGAGCATTACCACTTTCCTCCCTCATGCATGAGGAGAAATATCTATATTGTATTGGAGGGAGCTATGTTTTTAGTTTTGTAAGCCATCAGAATGCTGGGGTGCTAGCTACTTCTCCGTGAAGATCTGATTACCTCCAAGCCTAGGTAATCACTGTGCCCTGGAACATATCATTGCTTGGAGGAATAGCATGAGCACTGCAATATTTATTAATTTACGTATCTGAGCTGTCTGAAGGATGTGGGACAAATCTATTAGTAATAGTAAATCAGAGCACCTTCACATGTGAACACTGCATAATGCAAATGAACTGAACATTTGCAGAGAAGTTGACATTAGCTTAGCAAAACTGAATAATTTAAATCAAGATAGTGAGACTCCAGATCAAAACTACCAACTAAAGTAACTTTGCAGACTTACTTAATCATAACTCCAGGTATAGGTATTGCTATTTACTCAAGCTTTCCCTGCAGCATGATTATCTATGGAGCTAAATCGTTTTTGTTTTACTATGGCGAATTTTCTATTGTTTTATGTTTTGTTTTGTTTTTTTCCCCTTAATCACTTTTTGAGTAAGTGGTATGTAAATTTGAGCATAAATAAATGTAACCTGCTACATTTCAAGACCATAGTTCACACCTATCTGTGGATTGCCCTAAGCTCTTGCAACGCACAATAATATATTCATTTACTGCAACTTCAGCTGTTTCCTGCTATTTCTTATGAAGTTAAACTGACTCAAATTAGCACAATTCTAGACAAGTCTACTCAAATGCAAATCCTGTTGAGTTTAATGGGGCTTATTCCCAGGTGAATAGTTATAGGGTTAGAGACCAGAGCTTGTCTGGGGGCTCACCCAATACCCCCCTAACCAATTTCAGGGGGTGGGAAGCAAACAAGGGGCAGAACGGGGAGAGAAGTCCCATGGCACAAGTGGAAGTCATTGCACAGGGTTCCACTGATGGGACTGCTTAGGTGAATCTGGCACTTTATCTAATCCAGTTGGTTTTGTGTTGACATTCTGTAGCTCAAGTCTAGGTAAAGGTAAAGGGACCCCTGACCATTAGGTCCAGTCGTGGCCGACTCTGGGGTTGCAGCACTCATCTCGCTTTATTGGTCGAGGGAGTCAGCGTACAGCTTCCGGGTCATGTGGCCAGCATGACAAAGCTGCTTCTGGCGAACCAGAGCAGTGCACGGAAATGCCGTTTACCTTCCCGCCGGAGCGGTACCTATTTATCTACTTGCACTTTGACATGCTTTCAAACTGCTAGGTTGGCAGGAGCAGGGACCGAGCAACGGGAGCTCACGGGATTCGAACCGCTGACCTTTGGATCAGCAAGTCCTAGGTTCTGTGGTTTAACCCTCAGCGCCACCGGACATCAAAATGCCAACACAGTAACTGGGGGTTATCCAATGCTTCCATTCCACTAGGGCAAGGAATGAGCACAAGAGGAACAGAACTTTCTCCTCCTCTCCAGCCCCCCCCCCCATTGCCCCAAAAGAGAAGTTACAGGGGAACATGGTGGGAGGAGGAGAGGACAGGAAAGTGCCTCTGCACCAGTGGAACTCCTCTGGCACTCCTTTGAATACAACCCAGTATATTCCAATGCATCATTGACAGGAAAAGAAAAAGCTCACAGAAGGTAAATGAAATTGGTAAAGGTGTTTTGAAAGTGATATGGGAAAGTGGGGGGACCCTTTGTGAGCATACACATGACTTATGTGAGCCATAAGCTTAAGAGCTTTGCTGAATGCTTAAAGTATGTGTTTAAATGCTTTGCTGGTTTAGAGCCAGAGATCTAGGCAGCCCTTTTTTTAGGATCAAGTTCTTCATTTGGAATTCAATGCAGATCAGCATTTTAAAGGATAGTGCCTCACTGATCGGAAGGCTGAGACAGTTGAGTTTAATTGTTTACTTACTAAAGCTTTTCAGCTCATCCTTTAAAAGCAAGCACAGGCTCAGTTAACAAACGCAAAAAAAGCATTATCGCATGAGAAGATTTCAAGCCTAGCCTTATGTCAGCTCTGCTCACACAAGATTCCCAGCATCCAAAGCGGAAACTTCTTCTTCTTCGAAAGACAGGATATAAATATTTCAATTAAATAAATAATAGAAAGAATCTAGGGGCCCCGCTACAAGAACAAAACGATAGGGATGTTTTCTGTCCATAGCAGAGGTGCATAAAAGATTGCTGCAAATGCAATCTGCAGCAGAGCTGATGCTGCTGAGTTTTCAGGGGCAAACTAATAAGGCTACAGTAAATGAAAATAAAGCAGGGCCAAGCATTACCCTTTTTGCACTTACAGCCTGAGCCTAAATGAAATGTTATTTACATTGCTCCAAAAGACACTGGCAAATAGAAGCACAAGTAAGTAATACTATCTTGCTCACCCTTTATCTCTCTATTTTCATTCCCCATACACCCCTGCCTGTGCCCCTTGCACCCCTGATTCCACTGCTCTAAGGTGTCCAAAGGTTTTTCCTTCACACATCTCCCCAAAACTCACCATTTGCACAAAGTCTGTGGGCACAACTCCCTCAGCAATCAGTTACTCCTTTTGTCTACTAAAGCAAATCCTGAGTATATGACTAGCTGAGCTGAGCATAGGGATGGAGGAGAAAGTCACTTTTGTTTGCATAATTTGCACTTCTCAAACCAATGCATGAACAGGAACACAATTATCCTTAAAAATTCATACTTCTCCAAATTTTGTGCTGCAAGTATCCAACAAATATATTTATTGGGGGAAAGTGTACATAAAAATGCATATTCTCTTGAAAATAACACACAATAGTGCATAATATTAGGGGAAAGTATGTGCAAAATGCGTATATTAGGAGAAATTGTACTAAAATGTGAACTTTCATGCAGATTTTTAAAATGCAAGTTGCTTGAGAAATGTGAATAACTGAATTTAAGACTGGGCTAATGAGAAACTAAGAGAAAATGAAATCAACACATTCAGCCATCCCTAGGAACACATAGTATCCTCCTGTGCATAATATTCTAGCCCAGGGGTAGGCAACCTAAGGCCCGGGGGCCAGATGCGGCCCAATTGCCTTCTCAATCTGGCCCATGGAGGTCAGGGAATCAGCATGTTTTTACATGAGTAGAATGTATGCTTTTATTTAAAATGCATCTCTGGGTTATTTGTGGGGCATAGGAATTTGTTCATATTTTTTCCCAAAATATAGTCCGGCCCCCCACATGGTCTGAAGGACGGTGGACCGGCCCACGGATGAAAAAGGTTGCTGACCCCTGTTCTAGCTTCAAAGAGACCCTGAGGGCTGATTTTTCAATTCCCAGCTTTCCTTCTATCAGGCCTCAGTTCCAGAAGAGACTTTACTTCACCCGTTTTTCCTGCCTCCATGTCATGTTTCAGAGAGACAGAGATCTGCCTTTTTGCTGTTGTGCAAGTTATGGTGGGGGACCATCCTGAAGCCCACAAGCCCCAACCCTTGACTCTACAAAATTTTAGCCAAATCATGCCTCTGTGCCATTTTAAAAGTACTAACCAATAAGGACTATCCACAGTCTGCTGCAGCATGCTTCTGAATACCAGTTGCTCAAAACTGCAGGAGGGGAGAGTGCTGTAGTGCTCAAGACATGATTGCAGGTTTCCTATAAGGCATTGCATTGGCCATTGAAAAAACAGGATGCTGGACTAAATGGGCCACTGGCCTGATCCAGCATACTCTTCTTATATTCTTAAGACTAACATAAAAGGTTATGGGAGCCAAGGCCCTTCTGGATTCTCTGTAGGCAGTATGTCCTCCAAGAAGACCATAAACAGAATCATCCGTTGATTGCTCTCTCCCTCCCCCTTGTTCTCCACCCAGCCCTTTTACCAGGCCTGAGAGCAACTACAGACTGCTAATACACTGTTATACAACCTTCTCATCCACAACCATGACCCTTCCTTAGTATGTGTTGACTTTTCAGTTTGCAATCCAGTTGGCAGAACCTGTGTCTACCTTAAGAAAATGATGATGGTGATGATGATGATGCAAGTTGGTTTGGGAAAAATACTTGTCTGAGAAGTGGAATAAATGGATAGTACATAAACTACATTAGATCTTTGTCCTTGCCCTATGGAAGAGTGAAACTTGCTTTAAAAAGAAGGGTGGGGATGAAAACAAGCTGCCTTTACAAAGCCAAATTCGGTGCCACATTCTACTGTTTGTGCTGTGCAATGTGCAGTGTGCTGGCAGACATACCAATGACTTACCCAGACACAACAAAGGATTTCGTCTTAGGGCAAAGTCGAATGCTTAAAAGCTTTTCAACTTTTTGCCTTGGCTGGTTTCCTTAGGTCGCACTGCTCTAAGCACTGCGCTTGCTGTACAGATGGACTATGAATCAGTCTCATTATATGGTGCCAGATATAAAAAGGACAAAACAACAAAGCGTACCTACAAGAACAACAACAGCAACAACAACAACAACAGTTAACCTTGATAAGTCAAAGAGCCTGAAAAAGTATTAGGTGTGTTCTTTGGTCTTCTGAACAGAAGAGAAAGCAAAGGGGTTTGCTGCAGAATCTGCGGATCTTATTTTTAACCCAAGAAGATCTATACATTAGTGTTGCACAGGATGTGCAAAAAAACACACCCCACCCTAGCACACATTGAAGAGAATGGCAGGCACTGAAAGGCAGCAATCCTAACCTCAGGTACTTGAGAGTAAGCCCCATTGAATTCAGTTACTTACTTTTTGCTAGACATTGTTATGATTGAGCTGTAAATCATGTAAGAGTTCAGTCAGTGGTGGAATTCACCATCATACTAAGGTGATCATTCCATCAGCACAAACATTTCTACTTGCCAGATGGCTCGGTCTCCCCTCTCCTGCCCCCATGTACTGTTCTAGGGGTTCTCAATGTCAACAGTCAGGAAATGGCAGGGCAAACAGAAAGAACTTTAAAAGTCTGCAAAAGCACCTCACCTGCAGTGGAAGACTGTATGGGACCCCAAAATTCTCAAGACAGTGCTACGGAATAGCAGGGGCAATATGGGCAATCCCAGCTTCCAGGCTCCTTGTGTTTCCACTTCTGCCCTCTTCAACCATCAATAACATACTTGGGCTTGGGCTTGTCCTAGCCAATTCTAATGTTCCCTAGTTTTAATCTTCTCAGCACACTTATAACTTTATAACACATTTGCTTGAAGCAAGTCACATTTATTTTAACTGACCTTTTTTTATGGAAAACTTTCATTCAAAGAACAGTTAGGGCCAAACTATATCATAAACAACTATGCTTGCTTAAATAACAACCATAGGTATGGGGGAGGGATTTTCATGGGGACTGCAACATGCAAGGAGGTGGTTTAATGCATGGGTAGGCAAACTAAGGCCCGGGGGCCAGATGTGGCCCAATCACCTTCTCAATCTGGCCCGCAGACGGTCCGGGAATTAGCATGTTTTTACATGAGTAGAATATGTCCTTTAATTAAAATGCATATCTGGGTTATTTGTGGGGCATAGGAATTCGTTCATTATTTTTTTCCAAAATATTGTCCGGCCCCCCACAAGATCTGAGGGACAGTGGACCGGCCACCTGCTGAAAAAGTTTGCAGACTCCTGGTTTAACGCTTCCCTCCTGCACCATGGACCTAACAAAAATCTGCTGCCCCCACTGCTGCTATTAGCCCCAGAAGAGGCATCAGATATAGGAAAGGGTGGTGATCATTAGTGTCCCAGTAAAGGAGAAAAGGGTTAAACTTACCCTCTATACATTCTATGGTTCCAGTTCCCTGCACCTGCTATTATTATAATTTTTAAATGTTATGGTTGTTAAAACTGCATTTAGTCTCATGTCTGCTTTGGTCCTTACTTAAAGGTTGTTCCAGTGAAACAAGTAAGTTTTTAAAAATTGGGGTGTAAGGATGTACCATTGACTGATAAAGTTATTGCATTTACACCAGATGTGAATTGGCCCCTCAAAAAATTAATTTGCTTTAATTTCCCATTCATCAGCAATACTCTTCCAATGTATTTGGACCATAAAATGATCGTTAGTAATGAGGCATCAGAAGGGTTTTGATGAGTGAACTATAAAAACAATCATGACACAATAATAATTAAGATTTATTTATCACCGAGATAAAACACTAGTGTTGTCATATTTACAAAGTGACTTTGAAGGAACTTTTTAAAAGAGGATATTGAGAACACTTTCTTTTTGCTTACAACAACCATAACCATTATTGATAGCGCTTTTAAAATGGCAGGTACACAGAAACAGGGTCTGTGGTTTCATGCCAAATTTGTTTTATGGTGTCATCTATTTCTGATATTTAAGAGGGCACTGCTCATTTGCAACATTAACCAATGTGATTTATGTATCTTACAGAAGCTTACTACATTTAAGTGTTTCAGGCAGTTCATTTTTACTATGTACTTTGCTCCAATGTAATCAATGTGGTTTCTTTTTCTCAAACTCAGGCTGCAATACGAATGCAGTTTGCTTTTTATAGCAAAATCAATATAAGAATTAATGGATGTCAAAGAAAGCAAACTGTAAGAAACAGAGAAAGGGCGTAAGCTTTCTTTCACCATATTGATTCCATTAACATTTGTTTGCCTAGTTATATATACTGTTTTTTATCTTGTAAGTGAGTGTCCGACTTCACGTTAGCCTGAATGGGTGTCATTATGTGATTATCACTTCAGTCCTAAATACATTGGCCAGGATCCAAAGAACCATTAAATGAGTTCTGTAAACCCAAGAGGGCTTTAGGTTACAACCCTATACACACTTATTAGGGCAACCTGGTCCTCTCCAGATGTTTTGGATTGCAACTCCCATCAACACCACCATACTGGCTGGGTCTGAGGAGATCTGTAGTCCAAAACAACTGGAGGGCATCAGGTTGGCAAAGGATGTACTCATGGAGTAAGATCTTGCTGAACACAGTGGTAATTACTTCTCAGTAAACATGCACAGGGCTACCCTGTTAGACTTCTTTAATACTGAATGGCAACCCCATTTGAAAATGGATTTGTGATATAGCATATAAGACAACTGCCAAAAACAAAAGCCAAAAATCACACCAAGCTAGCCTGAGCTCTTTTCATGATCCTAAACAACTATGTAAATCCTGACCACTGGGTATAAAGTCTGAGAATTTTTAGGGGAAACCACATTTGATATAAAGCACGTGATTTGTCACTGCACTTGTAAAATTGTATTAAAATTCTGAGTATCAGTCACAGAGCAGAGGGTGAGACTCAAAAACAGGACCGCAGCATGCAAGGAGTGGGTGTTAACCCCTTGCTCATACATCACAGTCCTAAAGAAAATCTCCACTCGAAGCTGCTATTTGACACAGGAGGGAAGCTTTCACTGGTACCAAAAAGAATATACCAATTCCTTGTCCTCCCAAAGTAACACTGACCCTGCAAAGGCATCCCTGAATTTTCTCCTCTTTGGAACATAGAGCATGTGAAGCATTTTCTCAAACAGAGAATCTCCAGAAACACTCTACAAGGGGACTTCAGATCACTTTGAATCATTTAAATTCAAGTCTGGTAATTTCTCTTACAGCAAAATAATTTAATTATGTTTCATTTCAAAGCAAGATTGATATGGAGTCTGAGCATCCATAATTAGATAACAACTTCACAGCACACATTTCATTATTATTCTAATGCTTAGTGGTTGCTCATTCCAAGTGCTTCTCCAGCTCAATCATTGCTCCGACTGTAAACAATAATGATGGGTTGTGACTAGTATGACTGACTATGTGCAAAGAGAAGTTGTTTGAAATCATACGTGGGGAGTGCTTCACTTTAAAATGAGAGGAGCTGTAGCATGACTCAGACAAGGTTGAGCACTTCTAAGACTTCAATGGGACATTCCTCCAGCATGGAAAGGAAAATACATCAGTCCCAGAGTTGGCATATTTATTTTCCATCCTGCCCCACCATTACCACCACCACCTTCTGTCCTTCTGCACAGGACCAGCAGGGCTCTGGAAATGGCAGTTATTTTACTATGGGCTCCCCTACCCCAGCCCCACCCGATTAGATTGCTTGTTAAAAGTGATTCATGTTGACTGGATTGTTCCTAGATTTTTGGCAAATGCCAAGATGGCAACTGCTCCATAACAAGGATTTACCACGCTGCACTCAAAGCGGCTTCAAGACTCCAGTCTAAAGGATCCTTAAAACCACATGAACAAAGATTTTAGTAAACAGGAAAATATCACATTTATTATTGTTAATTTGTTATTTGAATTTCAATGAAGTTGAAACCTGGAGGAACAGTATCTCTTATAACCCAAATGTGACAAGTGTTGGCTATTTTCAGAAGAAGAAGAAGAAGAAGAAGAAGAAGAAGAAGAAGAAGAAGAAGAAGAATCTGTATGAGCAACAATTGCTAGTAGATACAACTATTTCCAAGGTGATGTCACTGGTTCACACTTGAACTCTCTTCCACTTCTTGAGAAGCCATTATAGTAAATACAGAACTAATGTGGCCTGACATGCTAGTAAGAGGAAGAAACCCAAGAAACATTAAATGCATGAATTGTTTTTGCCTTGGATATTGAACTGGGTTGTTCTTAACCACTTAATTACCCTGGGATGACAATAAAAGCACTGATGTAGGAATAGTAATTGAGTATGAATATACTGTACTTCTAAGGAAAAATCATACCCTGACTCATATCTCAATGCAAGACAACGAAATGCAATGAAATGCCTGTATTGCATGAACCATACACTCCAGAACACTTACAAATTAGTTTTGCAGTCGTTTCCTCAAAATATGACTATGTCAAATGGTATGTAAAAGATTATATGTGCTTAGAACAACCAGGCTTCCAGTTATTGCTGTGCGAAGAAACTTCAAATAAGATGCTGAACAATACACTTGTTGCACGATTTTATGCAGGTTGTTTACTTAGAAGTAAACATTTCTTTTAATGGGGCTGCTTCCTCCTTAGTAAGAAACTGTGCTTAGGAATACAGCCTAAATTACTGCACAACTCAGTTCTAGCTGCAACAATTAATAAGATACACCTGTTATGTTCAGTTTTTGTCACAAAATATATCTGTAGGCTTCCAAATGGTACACAAGGCTTCCAGAGGGGGGGGTGTGCACAGCAAATGTTCAAAATGCCAAAGGGCCCCACAGACCGGAAAAGGTTGCCAACCCCTGACCTACATACAGTGGTACCTCGGGTCACATACACTTCAGGTTGCATATGCTTCAGGTTACACACTCCGCTAACCTAGAAATAGTGCTTCAGGTTAAGAACTTTGCTTCAGGATAAAAATAGAAATCAGGTTCCGGCAGCACGGCGGCAGCTGGAGGCCCCATTAGCTAAAGTGGTGCTTCAGGTTAAGAACAGTTTCAGGTTAAGTATGGACCTCCGGAACGAATTAAGTACTTAACATGAGGTACCACTGTATTTTCATCACTGTCCACAGTCTTAAGTAAATGCAGGGTCTAAGCAAATACAGAGAAGGACATTTTCAGTCTTCAGCCACAACAGAAGCAAGAAAATGTACAGAAGGTGCACATTTGTATGACATACTGTAGAAATTACTAGACCCTCCGGGTAACCAGTTCTTGATGACAGGGGAAGAAATCTGTCAAAACTATAGTGTGGCAATTCACAGATTGCTGTGAAATCAGTCGTAGTCTTATGTTTTTTCACTTGACTAAAATCTACAGTCTTGGCTAGAGATATGGCTTTCCATACAAGCACAACAGGAACATACACCCCTTAAATCTTCAGTGAATTATAGAGTGAAAGGAACAGATTGGAGCAAGTTCCAGCTCAAGACAGCAGCCTGCTATCAGGTGCCAGGTTTGTGCTATAAAAACCCTCAAAGTGGCCTGCGCCCAACATGTCAAACAGATTACCTCCTCCCCTTATGTCCCATAACAATCTCTGATATCTATTTGTTGAATTTACCACCTGTGTGCCAGACAGAAAGGACACATAGTGGCATGCAAAAGCCTGAAGTGCTGTGAATTTATTGCACTGCATACTGTATTGCCATTTTCCTTCTTTCAGCACTTACTTCTTAATTTAATTTAATTTAATTTAGATTTTATTCACAATAAAACAACAATGCTATCAGTTCTTGACCAGACATTTTTCCAACACATTTCCCCATTACATTGACTATCAACCCAGACTATTTTTCTACGCTGTTCCATGCATGGGTGACATTTTCTGTTGCGTCCTTTCTTTGCTAATGTGATTAATAAAGGGACACTATTTTTTCAAAAGAAAACATCTGGCTCTGGCTCTTTGGTGGCACAAATATTGCCATTTTTAACCAATCCAGGAAGTTCCAATACAGGCTCTTGTGGCTTCTGGTCTCACCTGACTTAATGGAGGCAGCCCCCATGACAGCAGGGGATTGTTGGTGAACAAAAACAGAGGGGAAATCATCCTTGCAAATTCCCCCTAGGAATGGGGGGAATGGGCTTCACTCGCAGTTCGTCTCAGTACTTTGCTTTCACTCCAGCATGGAATGTGGAAGGCAGGGAGGCGCTGAGTTTAAAGGCATTTCACCTGGCAAAAACCCTCCTATGCCGGCATTAAGAAGCAGCAGTTCTCCATTTAATTGAATTTTTAATTGACTTTAAAGTACCGGCGTGTGATGGAAAAGGGTTGCAACATATTGGGGAAAGTATCAGCTACATGGATCAAAGGTTTGAATTGAGATAAAATTTTCTTTGGTGTGAGAGTTGGTTGGGGAGAGGGAAGCCCACAGTTTGTTTAGTCTAAGTTTTTTTATATATTTATGATTCTGCAACCCTCTCTGGAATACAAGATAAAAATATATTTACAAGTGAGGAAGGGAAGTTGGAGTAATATTGATATTAACAAGCAAAAATGGAAACTATGTGATCTGAAATGAAGAAAAGAGGTGGAGGGGAAGCTCAAGTATCACTATGTTGGAAAGAAAAAGTAATTCCCCTCACCTCCGTTTAAAAACAACAGACAAGGAAAAAGAGACAGAATTGTCTGTGCTACTGACAGAATGTCTGCAAATTTAATTGGGCCATAAATCTGTAGCTGGAAGGAAAATAATTTTGGTTCTGTGATAAGAAAGCTGCAGAGATTCTGGGACTTAGAAAGGAGTATTAAATCTTCAGCACATTCAAAACTTTCCCACCTTTTCCTAGGCTGAGGGGGAAATGTCAAGATCTGCAACGTGTTTTACTAGTGAGACGGAATAGTTTCTAGCAGACTGTTGCCTGTTCCAAGACATTGAAGCAAGGGATGGAGAGATAAGACCTCTGAGAAACTTTGAGATTCAGTTCCGCCCCAAGACACAATGGGAGAAAACAACAACTGGGAAGTGAAAGAGACAACCCCATATATGGACAGAAGGAATCTCTATAGACATAACAGTTTTCATATGCAGGGCAGAACAAAGATAATAGTTTGAGTTTATATATTATAACATCATGAATGGAAATCATTAATTATGTAGCTTTCAGATTTTTAAGCGACAATAACTGAGGTGAGAGAAAATATTTCTCTTTAAAATGCTTTTATTTCATTTTGTTCACCTTCTTTTCCTACTTGATTTGATGCCATTATTTCCCTTAGCTGCTGCCGCTTCAGTGTCCCTTATATATTCTTCCTAGGTTAGTTACACAGGCAATCATAGCCATTCAGGGACTGCACAGTGAATGTGACGGTGTTACTACAATATGTATAGCCAATCACATTTAGCTATATGGTAATGTCTTTGAGGGGAAGGAAGGAAGGAAGGAAGGAAGGAAGGAAGGAAGGAAGGAAAGAAAGAAAGAAAGAAAGAAAGAAAGAAAGAAAGAAAGAAAGAAAGAAAGACATGGCCATGTAAATGAATGAATGAATGAATGAATGAATTTTTGCAGACATCGCTGAAAAATCACTGGGAGATAAGGGGGATTGTTGGAAATTGCCAAAACATACCTGAAAAACAGTGAGTATTTTTGCTTTGGCTCACCCCTAATTGAAGCATCCTTTTGAAAGCAGACTCAAAAAGGGTAACCCACCTCTCCCGCCAATCCTTCTGTGAGAAATATTTAGCTATTATCAATTTGTTGACAAAATCAGCTGCAGCACAGCCTAGTCTGTTCAGAAACATCTACGCAGTCAAATGTCTGATTATCCAGATTGAAGAAATGATGTTTCTTGTATTCCCAGGCAGGTAACTGATTTAACCACTAATTGATGAACAACTCAACAGCAGCCTTTCTGTGCTCCTCTTTCACATCTTCAAAATATTTGCGATCAAATATGGCACCCCTGTAATTGTTGAATTACAAAGCATAATGCTTTTAAGTGGCAAAAGGAACATGAAGGGAAGACTACACGGAGGCTTTTCCTAGAACTAATTTGTTTTCCTGAGGAATACCTAGTCAGTTATGAAACAGTCTTAAAAACTCTGAGCAATTATTCCTGTAATTGATTGACTTTGTTTCCTAGTCATGCACATCATGGCCTCAGTGCCAGAAGTTGCTGTAAGCTTCATGAGAATTCAACAAAATCATGAGGCCAAATATCCTACCTTGAACAAACAGTTCCTTTCATAAAGTGGTTGGTGGCTTATGCTTCAAGTTGACTATTTCATGCAAATAGGGTAATATGCCAGCTTTTGACAATATGAGTTGCTACAGCCTTTTTAAGACGCTGCAAGCTAAAAAAAATAAGTCTATATATGGAAGTCATGCCTTAAGACAGAGGTGTATGTGGCCTGCCTAAATATATAAAAATTCAGCAGACCTGATTGAAGCCAGGTCTGCCACCACAAGCAGGCCCCCCAGCTCTCCTCTAACCAGCCTATTTGAACAGGCCCCTCCCACAAACCGTTTTATCAAAAAATATAACAAAAAATAATCTCCAAAATGTAGTATCCTCAGCACCAGAGAACAATATGGGTTTGTTTACCAGGCCACTGTTGTAATTCACTGAAGTAGGTAGGACTCTGGCATAGGTCAGACCTAGGGATGTACACGTGTGTCTCAGCCCATTCCAACACTCATTCTCATTTTCAACTGATATTTTCTGTTCCACAGCAATTGGTTTATTTTACACAAGTCTATATTCCTTTTCAGTGCCCACTGACACAGAAAGATACTTTCATTTTACATATCTTGAAGTACACAATAAATGTGCACAACTCAACCATAATCAGATACGTACAGATCAATTACCAACATCGTGTGTTTTCCCTTTCAAAGTTAATGAATTTCTAGATGGGGAAATCCAGTTTGTCCCATGCAGGAAAAACAACGAAGAGTCTTGTGGCACCTTAAAACCAAAGTTAATGAAGTGGCTAGCGGCTCATCACAAAGCATTTGTGGCTACAATGCTAACCATGTCTACTCAGAAGTTTCATTGCATTCAGTGGGGCTTACTCCTAGGTAAGTGAGGTTAGAATGGCAGTCTTTCACACAACTTAATTTCACTGTTCAATATTAACTATAGGAAGAAGCAGATTAAGGCTACAATACTAACCACATTTAACTGGGAGTAAGCATCATTGAATTCATCATTGACTTCTGAGTAGACATGGATAAAGTTGCAGTTTTAGTGCATATAGGCTGCCTCTAGCAACAAAACAACATACACGAAGTCCATAAACAACTTTAGGAAAAAGAAGAGCAACAGTGCACCTTCTGGGGCAGCAACAATTATACATCAATGAATATGCAAATTGCAAAGCAATTCACATGTCTATTTACATATAATATGTACATTTAAAAAAACAACAACACTTGTTGTAGAGACCTAAGGTGAAAGGCATTCATAGCAAGAGTCCAGGAAGGAAATGCACTTGATAGTCCATTTTCAATAGATTCCTCCCCTCCAACTTACTTAGTGAGAACTCAACAGGATTAGCCTCCAACCCCTTATTACCAATGAAAGGAGAGACACAAACTAAGAAAAATTGGACATAACTTCACCAATGAAAAGAGATCTTGCATTCATGAGCTAAAGGAAGAAAATGAAAATTCAGAAAGCATCATAAGTAGCCTGTAATCCCCACGGAAAATTCAGCACAAAATCACAATTTTCTCTGCATAAATCTAAAGACCAGTTACAAAGAAGAAAAGATGTAAAACTTCACAGTGTTAAACATGCATTTAAATAAAAAGAGGATACCATTCTTCTACAGAAAGAGCATGCATATTCTCTGTTGATGGAATTACACCTGAGGGCTACAGCAACCATCCATAGCTTTAGAAACCTTATTTAATGGTGGCTCGCAAAACCACTGATAACGCGTAGCACACTATCCCATTTTTTATTGTTTTGACTGAGCTCATCCACTTGAGCTGCCAAAGCTCACAATTGCAAGTTATTAAGGATGTTCAAAACCGAACCAAAATTTGTGCTTGTGTGATCCCCCAAGTCATTAGCCTTCAATAAATGCTGGTGCAATGAAAAAAAATATTTTCTGTTCATGGTGCCTGGCTGATGGTAGATTTGCATGAAAGAATTCAAGGTGAGCAGAAGGAAGAATCTTCCCAGAGTAGAACACAAACCCCAAAGAGTCCATCATTGGAACTTGATGTTTTGATGTCTGATAAATAAAGTTGATAATTAAAATTACATTAATTTATATTAATGTAAGTAATCTTGTGAAGGCTACAGCCTTGAAAAGTAGCAATCAAATATTTGAAGCAAGCAAGCAAATATAAAGGGTCCTAATGGAACCTTAAAGTAGGGTTGCCATAAGTGCGGAATTTAACCAGCGAAAATAGCGATTTTGGAAAATCGGGAAAATGTCTGGGATTTTGAGGTTGATTGCCTTTAAAAAGCTCAACAACTTTGTTTTAACTTTGTGTTTCCTTAAAAAAAAAAAAGCTCCAAAAGCGCAACAACTTTTGTGTCCTGAATTTTAAATTTACTTCTAGAAATATGGCAACCCAACTTAAAGTTTGCAGGACAACCTACATTGTTCTGTATTCATAATGAAACTTGTTATCATCCAATGCTGCACCAAGCAACATCTCTGAAATGAGATTTCTTTTTCAAGTACTTCTACCTTGACTGTTTTTCCTTCCCTCTGTTCTTTTGCTAAGTGCTGCATCTCTGATTTCAGCTGAAGCCGTTGAGGGTGAACATCAACCTGTAACAGCAAGATTTCAAAACATGAATGGTGCCATTTTCAGGCCCAGCACACTCGAACTAAAATAGAGGCTTTAGTAAATGATGTGTAAAAACTAAATCACTACATCAAGGTCTTGATATTCAGCCCAAGACCGAGAATTAGCTGCACTTACCCATTGAACAAGCCATTGACTCATAAATGGCATGGCCATTAATGGCTTTGCTGACAATAATAAATCTGTTCCACTACTATTTTGTCTCATTAATTAGCGAGAAAATGCTAGCTTGTAAGCTCATACAGGTGGCTCCTCAACCTCATCCAGCTAACGTGAGACATTTCATTTAGCTTAGGGGAGAAAAATCACCTTTTTAATTGTGTATCAAGGTCATAACACATGGGCAGCTTCATGTCCATTAAGTCATTTTAATTCATTGCTACAAAAGTTCGGCTTTTCTTCTGCATATAAACAAGCTAAAACAAAAACAACAAAAACCCATCCATAATAAAGATATGCTTGAAAGACGCTGCAGCCCAGAATTTGTTTGTTGTCATTAAGGTGCTTTGAGGTATGAATGCCATGCTGGTGTCTAACATTTGCACTCCAGAATTTGTTGAAGTACCATCAAGTTGTGTGGTGTTGCAGTGGCATGGCACTTCACAGCAGTCAGTGTACCTTCTCTTAAATGTGGATTTGCTGGTGCAATCAATCTGTAAAGTCAGAGCTGCTTCAAACCTGCATGCTTCACTACATTCACATCAGCTCGTATCAACTATAAAAAAAATATGCTTTTCAATGGAGCTAGTCCCTCCCGTTCAGCTGCTACTCACCAATAAAACAGAAATCAAGTAAGTGCAACTGAAAGTCTTCTGACACTATAAAACAAGGGCATGGAAGCTGCAGATCTCCAGGTGTTAATGGGCTCCAACCAAAGGCCATTTAGGCATACTGACTGCCTATCAACAACAGGAGAGCCACCACTTCCCCATCTCTGCCTTAAAGACTAAGAAATGCATGGAAAGTAGGCCATATGGCATAGATGCTTTAATTGTGATTCTTGCATAGCAGGAGGTTAGACAATATGACTTTTGGGATCCCTTCCAACTTTACAATTCTAAGATTCTAGGATATATCTCAGATGCGTAGTAGCACAACCATAGCTGCAGCCAGTCCATAGGAGAAGGGTGTCCATCAGTTATTTGTTCCCTTATGATCTCAATGGCTATCTTTTAAAGTTATTAACAGGCATGCACCTGCTTTTCATCTTGCCAAATTCAAAAACGATATTGGTAGCAGTGCATTTCCCTCCCTGCCCCCTTTCCTTTCAAATTTTGACACTCTTCCTCAAATTAGGTCTTTAAATTAAATCTCACAATCAGCAATATATAAATTATATAAAAAGATCATTTTCTCTCTCCTCATGCTCCCACTATTATCTTAATCAAAGCAATCATGTCATTTAATATGCAGCCCCTTATTATCCAATCTTTGGTCTGTGTGTATATTATATTATCCTTATCTGGTGGCACATCAAGTGATCAGGCAGAGTTTGAGGAGATACTAGTTTTAAATGCAGTCCTCAAGAGTGAAATTGAAGCAGACTTAGATTTTTATAATGATAGTCCCAATGTTCAAAATGCACATCTACTGCATGTGATAGTTCAAGACCACAGAAAAACACAAAAAGATCATTTATGGCAATCACCCACACTGCTACAGCAGCACAGCTCTGAGTGGTGAGGGGATTGTTACATGCTACTTCCCAAGGACTAAAAAGAAATGTAAACACTAAAAATAAATAAAATACATGTAGCATCTACATGTCTAGATAAGCTTGCTTACATTATCCCTTTTGGTCTTGTATCCCAACATTCTGAGAAAGTTTCAGGCCAAAGTAGATCCCATACTAAATGTGCAGCTGTTGCATAATTCCAGTTGCCTCTTGCACTCAACCATTTTTAGTGCAATGTGTCCTGTAGTACTATACCACCATAAGGTATAGTTAATGTATTATAGTTATATATTGTTCTTCATTGGAACGCAAGGCAGTAAACAAAGAGCTCACAAGCGGTCTCCAAACCCAGGCACTGACCAGGCGCTGATCTGCTTCATTGCTTGCCTTTGGTTCATTTCTCTACACCTTGCCAGCATCAGTCATCAATGTTGAATGGAAGCAATGAAATTTAGTCGATTGCAACACAAAAACACAACATGAAGTATGTTGTACTGGATGTTGTGGAGTTCCTGTTTTCAGTTGCGGCTCTATATTTAGCATAATGTATATGCTGCATTTTTGGTCTTGACGTAAACCCGTGGTGAGGCAGTCTTACAAGAACCTGGCAGTCTCGGTGAGGGATGGGAAGCTGAAAACCCTCCAGCTGTTTTTTAACTCCAACTCCCATAAGGCCCAGCCAGAACTGCCAGCGATTATGGGGACTGGAGTCCCCATCAATGTCCAGAGGGCCACAGATTCCATGGGGGTGCATGATCTAGAGATGTTCCCAAGGCCCCTTAGGAATGATGTTTAATGTGTTTTTAATCTTTTGTTGGAAGCTGCCCAGAGTGGCTGGGGAAACCCAGACAGATGGGTGGGGTATATTATTATTATAAGGCAGTCTGCTCAAGCCGCTTTGAAAGCAAGTTTACCTAAACAAAACCAGCTTTGTTGTGTTTTATTCCATAGGCAGAATTTGGTTGTAGGTCTTCTTTGATGGGAGAAAAATAGTGGAGCTGTGGAGGCTATGAATTATTCTTGCTTAGATGGTGGCCATGTCCTTATATGCAAAAGCAGCTGGATGTCAAGTTCTTTGGACTGATTTATTACCTTTCTTAGCAGTAAAGCCAATTTTCCTACCAGCTAGGAAATTGCATTTAGCTCATCGGAATCGTTCTAACTTTTTTTGGCCTGTGTGCCAAGCCCAGCCCCTTGTAGCTGGAAGAGACTGGAAGTTGGTTGCATTGCACAAGTCCCATATTTCCTGCAGGAATCATTGTACTCTGACAACCCCTGCTGCATGGCAGAGGTTTTGACACATACTGGTCTTTTTCACCAGAAGGAAGACCTGTTCTTGTTGCTGTGAGGGCAGGGAAGTACTTGCAGCAGAGAAAGCAACGGAACAGTTTCCTACCTAGCAGATGAAGACTGAACTGGCCCTGGAGTTGTGACTCACCACCATGCAGTAGCCAACCACAATGATCTAGTGGTGGCTGGTGCCCATTGGGGTGACAAGTGGGGTGGAAGTCAGGAGAACAATAGTAGGTGGAGCCAGAGCCACCCATTGACTGGTTTTAAGTAAGACAACAGGTGCGTGGGGGCAAGACCAAGGTTGGTGGGTCACCTGAGAAAACCATTGCTAGTCAGTGGAGCAATGGGTGGCAGCTTCTGATGCAGAAGATGGGAAACAACTCCAAAAGGCAGAGCCGGACAATGACAAAAGCAAAAGCACTTGATTCAATTATAACAAGGCTGTCACAAATCCCTAGAGGCCATCTTCTTTCAGGCATTGTGCACACACGAGCCTCGACTCTCATACGCAATGGTTGCCACTCGAAGAATATTCATCAAACAGAAAATTTCGCATTTGTATGCTGGGAACCAAGCCACCTGCTCTCCCAGCACCCTTCCCCAAATCTATGCATTATTAATGAGCAACATTAATTTCCAGTTTTCAGTTAGCTAATTTGTCCCCACAATCATAATTTCAAATACCACATGAATAATTCAGCAAGTTATTTTAACTGCCGTTAGATAAGTCTGTTAGCCCTCATACATTTCAATAAATTATCGAACGGTAAAAGATGCCAGAGCTGAACACCTTGACAGGTGGGATTTTTCTCTCACACGATGTATGTCACATGAACAGGAAAAGATGCCCAGGAAATCCCCAAGAAGGAAAATGTAGAGGTTTTTCAGGTGCAGAGATTTAATATAAAAAATATTATGACTCAGATGTGATGGTGGGGCAATGAGTTGTACCCAACTAAATTTTACATGGAGTAGTGAAATTAATGGGCTTAAGTTAGCCATGGCCATTCATTTCAATGGGGCTACACAGGGTAGAACTAACATTGGACACAACCCTATATGTCAGGCATGGGGCACCTTTGGCCCTGCAGATGTTGCTGAACTAAGCTCCCATCAGCCCCAGCAAGAATAGCCAATAGCCAGGGATTTGGGACATTGCAGTACAGCAACATCTGGAGGGCTAAAGGCTCCCCACACCTGAGAGAATTACATTGGTACCTCGGGTTACATACGCTTCAGGTTACAGGCTCCGCTAACCCAGAAATATTACCTCGGGTTAAGAACTTTGCTTCAGGATGAGAACAGAAATTGTGCAGCAGCGGTGCAGCAGCAGCAGGAGGCCCCATTAGCTAAAGTGGTGCTTCAGGTTAAGAACAGTTTCAGGTTAAGAACAGACCTCCAGAACGAATTAAGTTCTTAACCCGAGTTACCACTGTATACCCAATATGCAGAGAGGGCATGTATGTACATAAGTTAGAAAGTCAAGGCAGATGACATGCCAACACAAGCCACATCTGCACTATAGCTACAATTCCCATGGTGGTACCAATCCCTCTTCCCAGGGACCTTTGGGAATTGTAGTTCTGTGAGGCAAACAGGGGTCTCGTGACAACTCTCAGCACCATTTACAGACTGCAGTTCCCAGAGTTTATTAAAGGAAGCCATGAGAGTTTAAGGTGGCATGGTTCTGCTTCAAATGTATAGCGTAGAAGGGACCATAGTAGTCTGTATAGCCATATCTGCCTACTGACATGACATGTTCATTTTAATACTAAGGATGCAATCATGGTTATTTGTTTAGCAATATTTATATGCTGCTGAATAATAATTTTTAAAACCCTCTAAACAGTATACATAATAATATAAAAGATTTGTTAAAATTGCAATGAAATAGACTTTAAAAACAGCAGACGGCAAAATTATCAAAATATTGATAAAATCAACAGTTTTAAAAACAAACATGCACATTTATATATGTGCAATATATGTGCATTTATCTAGGCAAAAGCTCCACTGAACTCTGTTGGGCTCTGTTCTCTTGTTTTTCCATGTAAGCATGCACAGACTTTCTGGCTTGAGTCCAGATCTGTCACTCACACCCTATCGAGAACCTAACCAACGATCAAATTACAAATCTAAATTATGATACTGTGGAGATTAACTTGAACCAGCAGAATTCGCCCTTTGTCATACTCACTCCCCCTTTTGCTGTTCCCTAGATTCATGCAGCAAGTAAAATGAAATGAATCAGGAAAATCACATCTTGGCTTCTCTTTAATTTGTTTGTTTACCGCTTTTCTGCTGAAGTACCTAAAGCAGTTTTTAGCAGAGAAAAGAACAGGAAAAGAAGTCATGGCTTACCATGTAGCAGATGGGAATAAAAAATGGGGAACAGGGAAGAGGACAGGAATATAAAATAAGCAAATTCAAGTGCAGACTTTCCCCCACAACATGAACTTATATAATGACTAAGTGAAATGAATGGTCCTTGAAAAAGACTTTTCTGAGAAGCTAAAAGACAACTGGTTCCCACCAAGCTGGTGGAGAGGACCTCCTTGTCTCCACCACCACAACAAAAACTCCACATTAAACTCCTATATTTTAAGTTTCTAAGTTAATTCTATTTATTCAGAGTTGTGGAGGATCTGATCCATTAAAAACAGCTTCAGCTTGGCCTAGAAACCGTCCACGTTGCCTATCCCCTACACCCCAGAGTAGATTAAAACGTTCAGGGTGAAAGTACATGGCAGAATTTTCACTGGACTGTCCTTCATCAGGCTACAGGTCGGTGAGCACAAGTGCAGGGATAATTTAACATGTGGCGCTTCAAGTCATGACATCCTTTCCTCACCCATGGACTAAATAAAGATGTGAGATTCAGTTAGGAATTAGTCATTGTACTTTTTCTGAAATGTGAAACAGCTCCATATAGGTGAGGTGCCAGATCCATTGTTCACGCATTAAGTATGTTAGGTATTTTTATAGCTTCGTGGAAAGATTTTTAATTATCTGCAAGGCTGATTTTTGCTTTGGCTGCAATAATTTTGCATAGGAAAAACTCAGTAAAGACACTGACCTCAGGTATCTGTTAGAGATGCAATAGGGATAATGCTTCTCTAAAACATACGTTTTTTCATTGTCCTATATTGAAAGATTTTTGGCAGAAGGTAACTCAAACTATCAATAGAACTGTATGGAATAACCTTACATTTACAGAGCAAAATATCCTTTTGAATTGTATACCCAGCACATGGAACCTTACAAAAGGACAATATGAATGGACTCTCTGCACCCTTACCACGGCAAAAACACTGATACTGATGAATTGGAAAAACAAAAATGCAGCTCCCTTCTATGATTGGATTGAAAACTTAGACAAACTTGCAACATTTGAAAAACTTGCATATAAAAGCAGACTTGCCATGGACAAATTCAGTGATATTCTTACAAATATTGTAACAGGTTAAGATCTGGTGAATTACAATAATAACTTTGTAAAGTATACAGTTTGGGGGGTTTTCCCCCTCCCCTCTTTACTTTCCCTTCTACACGGGTGCCGTTTCTCTTTTTCTCTTTTTCTCTTTTTCTCTTTTATTTACATCTCACCATGTTTAGTACATATATAATTATGTACTTTTTGACATTCGATAAAGATATTGGGGGGGGGGGATAAAGACACCAGCCACTTGTGCCCATAACCAAAAGGAAAACTTGGATCAACATATTCAGTTCAAAAGGAGATAGTAGAGTGATGGATCTACTAATATTGGTCTGATATTGGTATGCATGGTTAGAATTCCTACAGCAAGGGTGTCATACTCAATACTGAAGTATAAAAGATCCTAACAAATTATACTGCTTAGTTTACTGTGCATCAGATGAAATTATATTCTTGCAATCACTCACAGAGGCGTCCTCTTATATAGTGAAATACAGGAGCCATGGGGCTGAATTACAGCAGTATTTTCAAACAGATATATACTGTATTTTTCCATCTATAAGATGCCCCCATGTATAAGACGCCCCCTATTTTGGGGGACTCAGATTTAAGAAAATGAGGGGAGATGTATCCATGTATAAGACGCTCCCTAATTTTTGACATTGTTTTTTAGGGGGGAAACCTAGTCTTAGACACAGAAAAATATGGTAACTAACATGTGGTTTATAGTCCTAATTTTCTGTCATGTACTCCAAAAACAGAGTTCTACAAGACTGCCCCAGTCCTTACCTTCCAGTCTTGCCACAGGGAAGAAGAGGCAGCTAATGCAAGGCAGAAGAGGGCAATCCTTCCATTTTCCTATGCTCATGCCAGGCAAAAAGAATCAGGAGTTCATCCTAGACATGGAACAACTCCATCTCTCTGTTGCCCTAGCTGCAGCCATTTCTTGATCATAGTAGGTCAGCGGTCTCCAATCTGGTGCCGTCCAGATGTTTTGAAATACAACTGCCAGCTGCCCCTGCAAACATGGTGAGAGTTTCCTGCAGATAGCATCTTATCAGGCATTCACTTCCAGTGTAAAAATTGGGCTTTTGGTGTTGTAGCACCTACCTCTTGGAACTCCCTCCCCTTGAATATTAGACAGGCACTCTCTCTGCTGTCTTTTCGACACCACCTTCCTCTTTTAACAAGCCTTGTTTGGTAGCTATGTTTGGTAGCATGAGCCCTATCAGTGATGGACAAGGGGGCTGTGTGGGCTGCCATTGGTTCCTCATGTTCCTCTTCCTTAAAACAAGCAAGTCCTTTTTTAAAGTCTTCTACATGCTTAAATTCCTGGATCCTGTTATGCATGCTGTGTGTGGTGGTCTGTAGTTCTGAGGCCTGGCTCACTTTCTTGCGGTATCTGCTTTCTCTATAGGTAACTTCCTACTTTTCTGATTGTAACGTCATTGTATTTTTAATTGTATTGATCTGTGGAGGTCTGAAATTATGTGTGAGTAGCATTGATTGGGGACAGGGGACTTGTAAGCACATGAAGTAGCTGTACTCTTTAAATCAAGAGTGCTATCTGTGCCTACAGGCTCTGTTTTCTGATGCAACTGTAGTCCAAGGCTCCTTCTGTTTGCCAGGCTCTGCCAGGCTTATCATCATTTACCAGGCTTCTCTGCTTGACACACCAGACTCCCCTAGTGGGGATGACTTCACAGGATGGATGGAGCTTGTAACAGCCCCTCTATTTAGAGGAATCAGCCACCATTCCCTGTTTGCTGCATCTCCACTGCCATTTGACTCCTTCCTTCTGTGATGTTCTTTTCTGCTTTGCCTTTCATTTTGTACTTTCCACAGCTGTATTGATTAGCTTCCTTCCAGCCACAGGAGACTAGGAGGGGACGAGCATCATTTGACCTTGTCATCTCACAGCATCCTCTTGTTGTTCTTTACCCCTGACTTGAGTGTGTATATTTTCATGCATGACTTGTATACTACCAGGACCCAAGGAGAGTGATCTAAGTGCTCTTTTATTTTCAGCTTTGCTTAGTGTACTGGAGCATCAAAAGACCTACCACTTGAACTGACAATTTTAACAAATTCCACTGTGACCCAGGTTTAGCTAAATCGAAATGATGTAAGCACACTAGCAGCATAAGCACAAGAGACTTGGGAGGGTTCTGTCACAAGTTTATTCCTGGGTAAAAGAGGAAGAGAAGCCGCTGCGGCTTGCTCACATGTCTGATCTTTCCCTCTGAAGACTAAGCCCAGAGGGAATGCAAGTTGTGATGGAGAAGGAGAGGGGGCATTGGAGGCATTTCTCTCCCCCCCCCCCCCCGGCCGAAGATCCTGGTGCCAGGACTGGCATTGTTCTTGTGTTGTAGTAGGAAAGCAATGTGTTATGGTAATGCCTCAACACAAGGGTTGGGGGTGGCAGCAATGGAATGTTGAGAGAGAATGTGGGCACCAGTCACAAAATGGCTGCCATGGTGATGTGACACGATACAAAATGACTGCTGTGAGGACATGGCATAACACAAGAATGCCGCCACACCCAAAAGAGCAAGAAAAGAGAAAAGATAACAAAATGGCGCAGGCATACCCCCATCTGCTGACCCATTAATAGGAAAAAAGCACCCACATCAGTCACTGCCACAGTCACTCACAGAAAGAAGCTCTTTTCACTATCCTGTGTTCAGAATTCATTAAATGCTATTACAAAGAGCAACTTTAGATTTATTAGTTCTGATAAAAGAAATGCAACTTCTGACACTTCTCTTTGCTTCCATGCAGGATTATCTGCAAATAATAATAATAATAATAATAATAATAATAATAATAATACAATTTATTTATATCCCGCCCTCCCCAGCCGAAGCTGGGCTCAGGGCGGCTAACAACAATCAAAATAATCCAACGTTCTAAAAACATTTCATTATAAAAATTAATTAAAATCAAATTGATGGCAACCATTAAGCAAAATTCTGTGCAGATTGCCAGAGGAGGGGGTCAGGCTGCGCCCTGACCAAAGGCCTGGTGGAACAGCTCTGTCTTGCAGGCCCTGCGGAAAGATGTCAGGTCCCACAGGGCCCTAGTCTCTTGTGACAGAGCGTTCCACCAGATTGGAGCCGCAAAATAGATGGCAATTGTCTCTACCATTTTGGATTTTGAGTAGCCAGCTATTTCATTTATGCCTACTATTTCATTTAGTTATTTCATTTATGCCTACTGAAAGCAGACATTGTGGCCAGTGTGGTGTAGTGGTTAAGAGCGATAGACTTGTAATCTGGTGAACTGGGTTCGGGTCTCCACTCCTCCACATGCAGCTGCTGGGTGACCTTGGGATAGTCACACTTCTTTGAAGTCTCTCAGCCCCACTCACCTTACAGAGTGTTTGTTGTGGGAGAGGAAGGGAAAGGAGAATGTTAGCCACTTTGAGACTCCTTCGGGTAGTGATAAAGCAGAATATCAAATCCAAACTCTTTCTTACAAGGATATAGCCCTCTTTAGTACCAATGCATCGTATAGTTCTCATTGGGAGAGCTAGGTGTATACAGCTTGTACACACACAATCTCTGTAAAGGGAATCTAACAAATGCATGGAAGTTGGAGACAGTACGTACAAGTACACTTCTCCTTACACATCTGACTATCCCCATATTTCACTTAACAAAGCTTTGGGGCTCATTTTCCCCAACATTTGGATACAAGTTCCGCAGATGCTACTTACTTTGGGTGGGAGATTAATATCTGCTGGGCACCTGCAATACTCTTGCAAAGACTGAGAAAGACCTTCCTTCACTTTCCGTAAGAGATATAATTCCCAAACAACCTGGATTAAAGAATGGAGACTTTAATGGAAATAACAGGGTTTCCTGCTAAAATCCATCTCACACAGATTTGAAAGAATTGTAATAAACTTGATGCTATCATAAATGTAATGCTAAACATCCCAGACTACCTTTCCAAGTCAATGCAAGCTGGCTTTAATTTGCTTAAAAGCATACAGCTACAAAGGGAAATTACACATATTTTGTTTAGCTCAATGGCTGAAATTTCACAAAGAAGGTGTTTCTTTTCACCATGACTAAACTGTGACAAGTATCTGAAATGAGCCATTTTAATTATAACAAGCATTTATTTCATCGGCCTTACAGTACTGTTGCCAATGTCAGTTTATTTGTTTGAAACAATTTTCAGACAGACCAGTTGACAATGCAGAGAATACCCATTTTTTAGCAGGCTAGACTAGTCTGTTTAATAGTGCACACACGCACGCACACACACACACACACACACACACACACTACCAGCATAAGACCAAGACTACAAATGATTCAGTGAGATGCTAAAGTTTCTGTTTTAAACAGAGATTGACTAAGATATTCAACAAATAACTTTTTAAGGACGACCAAATAAGCATTAAGACCTGATTTTATAGTCCCTGGCATAGGAGGTTTAAACATTACAAATGACAAAATCTGCAAGCTGACCATAAGCCCCAATGTGCTAAGTGTAATTAAACACATTGTCTGAAAAGAAATTCATTTCATCACCAAAAAGAACAGAATCCTACTTCTTTGAACCCTTTTTGCTCCTTCTTGAGCTGCTGCCCTGCAAGCTCTGATAAGCTCCTCCCACAGCTAATCACCTGCCTCAACAGAATCAAGCTCTCCTAGCAGTCGCACATTTTACCAACAATGAACAAATTAGTTTCACAGCCTTACACACAGGTCTGGCTTCTGCAAGCCCAGGCTTCTGACTCACTGGGAGCCTCCTTTTGTGGCTCAGCAGGGGTGCAGGGAGTGGAGGTAAGCCAAGGAGCATCGCAGCTGCAGGCTGCGCCACACTGGCAGTTGGGGGAGGCTTGGGGGCTAAAGGGAAACTGGCTGCCAGAGGAGGCAGGGCAAATGAGTGGGCCAGAGAGAAACCTGCTTTGTCTCTGAGCTACTTATGGGCTATAAAAACTTACCCACCTACTCTCCCTGTGTTCAGTAAACCAGATTTAATTCTGCTCTTAAATATTTCATTTGGATCTGTGCCCCAAATTGTCACCTTGCACAGGGCTGGGAAGGAATTTTTGCCTGCAGGTTGATTGGCTAGGTTCTGCAGAGTTTTTGCCTTCCTGTGAAATTTAAGGTTTGTTATGCAGTGGTACCTCAAATTACAAACACCTCGGGTTACGAACGCTTTAGGTTAACAAACTCCGCTAACCTGGAAGAGTTACCTGAGGTTGAGAACTTTGCCCCAGGATGAGAACAGAAATCGTGTGCTGGCGACGCAGCAGCAGCAAGAGGCCCCATTAGCGAAAGCACGCCTCTAGTTAAGAACAGTTTCAGGCTAAGAATGGACCTCTGGAACGAATTAAGTTCATAACTAGAGGTACCACTGTATAGGTATAAAACCACTTCTCTGATTCTTGAGTGCTACCTCAGATACCTTGAAATTAAGATGTATTTTGAAATTAAATTGGAGCAGCTCCTGAGTTATTCCACATCCTCCAATGTAACCTTACCAAGTACAACTCAAATTGTCTGAAATGCTGTGCCCATAACCTCTCCACTCTCACTGAGACCATCATTACATCTGTTTTAACCCACTAAAACACTGAAAACCCGCTTTACCACAGCCAGAAGTCTGCCTCACAATTCTAAGATGTGAGAGGGGATTTTTGCTGAATCGAAAGGACCAAAGATTTTAACTTCACTTGTGACAAAAAATACCCTTTGATGGGAACAAGAGATTACCTCTAATTCCCTTTTCTTTTTAATGTGTTCTTTTCTTACAGCTTTTGTATCCCTTTCATAATGACTGTTGTTCACTTTTGTGGAGGCTTTTAAGAGATTCCTAGTTCCAATTTCACACAAAAAGCATTGTAGCTTTCATTGTGAAGGAAAGGTCAACTCTTGATTCCAAAGACTGTTTCCTTCTACTGGTTCTCAATTAACTTAACCCCTTCTTCTCAAACAAATAGAAGAATGCCTACTTCTCATTGCTTTTCTTGGTCAGTTTAATCGGTTATTCTGAGGACATGTACACATTCCTGAATTTATTTTACATATTTATTTATTAAACACATTTATAGACAGCTTCACAGCATAAAGCCATTAAAGCAGTGTGCATGGTGAAAATAGAATAAAACACAGAAACACAAGCTCGAAGAACAATAAAATTAATTCAACAAACTCTAGAACAATAAAGCCATCTATACAAACTCGTAACATAATTAAACCATTATATCAGATGCCATGGGAGGAGAGGTAAGGAGTTCACAAGTTCTATCTCTTGAACATCCCAAATTTTAGGCAACTCATACCTCCTATCCTTAATAACCATTGGTTAAAAAAATGTAAAGGACTTAGCCCCCTCTGGCCTTTTGTCGCTCAACGTCCAACCTCTGTACTAGATGGAATAAGCTGCTACATTCTGCCCTTCACCAAGCAAGGAACATTCAGGATTCATTCAAGAGCTGAAACTAATTTGCTCCCAGAAATTATGATCAAAACTTTTCCTTTGTGAATGTCAAAAATTAAGAGTCTCTCACTTCTGACAGTGATATGTAACAGTGCATCACGATATTTTGCACATTATCTGCTTCCAGAGTTCACATAAAGAGCAGAAGTCAAAGAACCTATGTGTGTCTTGCAAATAATTCATTGCCAAGGGTTCTAGGCAAATCCTAGAGAGAATACTCTGCATTGGGCTTTACCACTGAGAGCTGTAACTTGAGACTGTGTGCTCCACAATATTCCCCTGAGGTTGCACATTGCAAAGGAAGCAGGAGTGTACCTAGGGGTTGGTTTTGTTGGCCCCCACCAAGTACTCAGCCCCAGGGGGGTGCAAAAATCACACCTCTCCACACTCATACATCTCCTTGCCTAAAGCACAAGGGATGGGGCGGGGGCTTGCCAAGGGTGCAAGGAAGCCTAGGTACACCTCTGAAAGGAAGATAAGTCTCATTGACAAACTTCTGAGAAGATTGTCAAGATTCTGCAGATGAAAAAATTGAAAGCCACTTATTTAGCACTACATGCTAGGCGCTGGTATTTAAAGTATTCCATAGTTGATAAATAACTGAATATTAAAGTGCTCTAGCATTTGATAGCATCCAGTGGGACAAGAATGCTCTCTTACATGAGCTGTAGGCAGTTTTTATTTTTATGCCTAATTTGTCCTCTGGAAAACAAAGTTTTACTTTAGTGAAATCTAGCACTCATTTGTTCTCATAATCAGGGTGGTCATATATCAATATAAGGCTAGATTTCACCTCTCTTTCCAAAGAGCATTTAGAGTCTAGTGAGTCTAGTCTCTATTTCTGACAATCAAGAATAACAATAATCATCACCATTTTTTGCTACTACAGTACGAAGAATCGTGAGAACACTCTTGCAATCAGATATTTAAAGCACAGGAGAAATATTTGCCAGATTCCTGGCCAGGAGAGCAAAAAGAGTGGTGGGCCGGGGGGGGGGGAGAGGGAGTAACTAAACCATGTTAACTGGTAACAGTTGCCTGAGGCTCTCCAGGAACCATCCATCAGCTTTCTACCCATGGAGCAAGTGATGTCTGCCATCACCCAGTTGGGCTTCTATGTGCAATCTTACTGTAGTGATTTCACATCAGTTTAGAGGGATGGAGTGGGAGGGGGGTGGAGTGGCTAAGCAATGATCAAGAGTCCTATATACACGAGCTGCACCCTCATGCTACTAAATTGGCTACTTGCAATAATATCTCTACTGATGTGTGAGGTTTTTTGATAAAAAGAAATTCAAAGAAATATTGCTTTGCAGCATTCACTCTGTGCAGGCCAGAATGCAATTTGCAGTTTATTTGCAAACTGAACCTCTCCTCCCAGAGGAAATCCATCTCTCATTATGATTTCACTGTATTTTCCATATTCAATATCAACAATAGGTTATTTCCTTTCCTCTACTACAAAGAAGGATGATTTTTTTTTTTACATCTCCTTGCTTTGATTTCCATTTCCTGTTCAGCTATTAGAAGGAAACCTCATTCATCAAAACTATGGCTTCTGTGCCTGAAAACCTTCACTGTTTAAAGACTTCTGACTGAAATATAACACATTAATAGGAGCAATGATTGCAAAGCCCTCTGCTGACCTTCCCTGGGAAGAAATTGCTTATTTTGCTAACTTTATTAGCCATCCATTCATCAGTCAAAATCTAAGGTGGTTCTAAAGGTCATAAACCAAACAGCAAGTAAAATATGATGCAGAGAATATGGAAATGAATTATCAACTCATAATGTTATTCCTTGCTGTGACTTAGCAGCAGAAGCTTGGGTGAAATGTAGGAATTTGATTAAGATCTTCTGTACTTGGGGACATATTGAACACCAGATGGACTCTTCATTGACTATGCAAGGTGAACTATGGGTCATAACAGGATTAAAGAAAAGCTGTGCCCTTTGTCCTTGATGACCAGTCCCCATTTACAAAGGAGACTTGGAGTGATGCCATCAACCTATAGCTATTTGCCCTTTTAATTCAAAGTGATGAAGTCTGTGTGTTATAAAGACATATTACTTTTACAATGCACATTTTCCAAACTATCTTGTACTACAGGACCCAAACATGATGAATGGTGTGCTAAGCTGCTATAACTTGGCCTGAGAAATGACCAACAGAAGGCTGGTTTGCTCCTGAAGAGTTCCACCATACAAGACTGATACTAGGATTGCTCAGGACAATCCCAGACAGGATTTTAAAATTTTGTATTGTCCTTAAAACAGGTGTTTTGAATATTGAGAGTGTCTACCTCTGTCCTTATCCAGGAGATTAAACGTTTGGGCTGGGCTTAGCTGACCTTAGAAACCTTTGGAGCTTGTTGGATCCCAGAGTGCAGGTAACTTGTGCCTTGTGCTCTGGGGGTGGTGTGATTACACAAAAATTTGAACCACCCCCTTAGAACCATACCCTATGAGCAATCTTACCTTCTGGAGGGGGTGCCAAATGGGTCTTACCCATCCCCAAGCTCTTAATGGACCATCTTGTGAAGCCTCTCAGAGTGCAGTAAGTAAGTCTGAGAGGTCTGCTTAGCTTTTGAGGGTCAGGCGGCATTGTGGCTTGGCCCCATCCCTTGTTGAGATCTGGCACTGGTGCTAGGGTAGGAGGTCTGGCTGGAGTGGCATGGCCTGTTGGCTTTGCTTGAAAGGAATAAGCTGTTACTGTACCGGTGTTTGGTTAAAAGTGTGTTTTAGCATCTGTTTTTGATTATGTGTGTTCTAATGTCTTTGCTAACTTATCTGTTATTTTTGTACAGGGAAGCTGTGTTTTGTTGTTTGTACATCCTGGGGACAGATGTCATGTTTTTGGGTGGGTAGTGATGTGACCTAAAAGAAAAAGCAGCAAGCTGGAGAGAGTCAAAGAGCACTGTTTGAAGTCTGAATACAAGGCTGTGGCTGTGAGAGAAACAATACCCTTTTGGGGTGTTGATGCTGTGAGTCCCTCCATTGCAGGCTCAGGTTGTATATATGTGTAAATAAATCATAGATCATAAAGACACCACAGTCTCCGCTGTCCCTCATTCCATAGGAAACATGAACCCAGGGCCATCTTACCCATAGGCGCTAGGGGTGCGGGGCACCCGGGCACCGGGCTCTCAGGGGCACCAGACCAGGAGTCTGGGGCCCAAGAGTTGAGTCCGGGGAAGAGCCTGCCCATCGGTCGGAGCGCTGCGGTGGGCTCTTCTGCTGCGGGCGGCTCTGCGCCGTGAGTTCGGGGACGACCAAGCCAGTGAGACACTGAGGCTGCCAGCCAGTTCCGCCCTTCTGTGTGCCTGGGACTGGGCAACCGGGGAGGGGCGCCGGGCAGTTCTTTGCACCCCAGTGCCACATATGCTTAAGATAGCCCTGCATGAACCCTATGTGAGTGCCTGGAACTCCTGGAATCTTGCCCCGCTCAGATATTGGGGTGGCATTTAACAATATATATGTATGTATGTATTCCTACATGTAAAAGACAGCTCATCACAAGTTCAATGGGAGATCACAATAGTGCAATGGACAAAACAGGAGAAATTTAACAGATTCTCTCTAAAGCCTATGCCTTTGCTTTAACACCAGTAAGTAAGTTATAATGCATTTGGCTCCCAGATGTATCCATCTCAGTTGCCTCATTAAAGATTTTGTACAAACTTTGGAGAATCAGCTTTAGTGCATGCTAGCGGTAATTGCCTCCCCCTTCAGATGCTCAACACTTAAGTGCATCTTCCCTTGAGTGCAACCAGGGATGGCCTGGTTAGTAAGAAAAAGACTTTCTTGAAAGTCTGTTGAACAGCTAGAATTAAAAGGAAGGGTTGCCAAAGACCTTGTAATTGCCATTTACAGTCAGTCTCTGTGCATTGCTTATTGAAAGGGTCACATGGATTTTGTTTATGTCCATTTTGACTTAAGCATGGCAAAACACTTATAAAATCTGAAACATATCCATTACTTTATGAGGGCTTGCTAGTAAAGAGCTGCTAGACTAGCCACCTATGGTGATTAAGAAATGGAACTAAGGGCCACAATCTTTACTATGATGTCTTAAGAAGCTGCACAAAGATTTATTAGTACATATGCCATTGGCTAGCTGGCATATTTGGTCTCAGCAATGCTCAAATTTTGGCGAAGGAGAATACTAAGGAGGTCCTTAATGAAATCCATATGCTCAATTCCCTGATTCCTCTCAATTTTAGCCACAATATGGCCCCTGTAGCCTTCCCTAAATAGCAGGATACCATTATTAAAAGGTAAGTGAGACGAGCCACTCTCTGACACACTGTAATTCAAGCAATGTGTTTTGGCCAGTAAGAATGTAGTATGTAAAATGAGTAAAGAGAAACATAAGGTTGAAAATTCAACAGCATTTTTCCCAATACATGGCAAGGACGTGCCCATAGGACACTAACAGCGAAAAAGAGAAAAGAAAGACAGATGGAAAGAAACAGTAAAAAGAGGCGGATGGAAAAAGCCAGCACAGAACCAGCCTCTGAGGCTACCATTTTACAAGCCCATGAATTTTCCATGGCTGTTGGGCAGTTCTGTTAATAGATATTTCTATAGCAACAAACTGCACTGGCCTGTAGTGAAGACCTGTCTCTTACGAGCATAATAGTGGCTTCATTCAGTTCCTGTTCCAACAAAGACTTTACTTCTCCTGCGATGGCAGAGTTGCATTTGAAAAGAAGCAGCTTCACTGCAACCTGCAATTGCAAAATATTTTCTTTAAATCGAAGCTATTTTTCCCCCATGGCATTTATCCTAATCAGTAATGAAAGGACAAGTAATGATGAGCCATAGAAGAGCAAAAAGTATAAGGCTGTACAAGAAAGACAAAAATGTCTTTAGGCAAAAAAAAAAAAAAAACAGCCCCTGAGAAAGAAAGCTTGTGATACAGACATTGGTATATTTGAGAAAGAGAGAGAGAGAGAGAGAGAGAGAGAGAGAGAGAGAGAGCAGCCTTACACTGGTGTAGTATTTGCATTTCTAGAGCAAGATCCTTTCCTGTGCAAAGACACAAGGAGGACTCCCTCAATGGGACTCACTCAATATAGCACTGTTTTTCCCCACACACACCTTGGTGCAGATATATGCCACATGCAGATAGAGCACTTTAGAAGATTATGGGGAATGAAAGGTCTGTGGTGCTTCCCATAACTCCAGCCACTCCTCTCTCCACACTGTAAGTTAGAAAAGATCCATATCGTAAGTAAAAAAAAATATTCAGGGGGAACCCGCAGCAACTCAGTTCCGGCACCTCTCAGGTGGGTACCATTGCCCATGAGGGAGGTGTTCATGGTGAGTTCCGGCACCTCTTTTACTAGAAAAATAGCACTGTCTGTAAGCATGTTGATCCTACTGATTTTTAAAGCGTTAAAATGAATTGACCTAGAGTGCCACTTGGAGCCAATCACAACCAGAGGAAGAGAAAAGCTGCACTCTGACCAGTTGCCGGGCAGCCTTCCTCTCTTCCCACTAATCCTCAGCCCACCGCAGTGCTCTGTTTTGATGTAGGGCTTCAGAGCAAATGGTTCCCCAAGCCTTGGGAAAGGGCATGAGACAATGGATCTCCACTACATCATCTCCTTCTTTCCTTGACTGCAACTATTTTGTTAGTTTACATTCTCTGGTATAGGCTCGACCACCATCCTAGTAGAACATTACAAAGAGGTAAGAGTGTGAGCACTATGCTACTTTAAATCTTGCCACAACTTGTATCAGGAAAGGGCAATATCTTTGGCCTGAGAATCCAGACCCCCTTCCAGGCCCATGTGTTTGAGTGCTAGACTCCCCTCCACAATGATATTACCATTGCCCCCCTGCACCTTATGAAGCTCTGCTTACCTACAGGCTGAAAGTACAAAGAGACTTGGCACTGCAAAGGCCTCTGCAACAATACAGAAGTCTCCAGGGTATCCTCTCATTTAGTCCTTGAGGGGCACAGACAGCTGGGAGGAATGCCAGTGCTGCCTTTGGCTGAGCCAGCAATCCAGCCCAAGCAACCGGGAAGAGATGCTGGCCATCACTTGTATGGGGGGAAAGTTTGTCCAATAACAATGATTTTTTTGAATGCAAATCTCTCGCACAGAAGGAAGAAACATTCAGCATGCCCTTCAAGTTCTGCACTGGCACCATACTCTTCTACTGTTTCCTGGTGATTCGGGCAGTTTTAACAGAATCAGGGGATGTGTGCTGAAACAAATGGAATGGAAGAACTTTTTATTTCAGCTTTGAGCTCTGTAACAAATCAGCTCTATTATGTCCCAGGGCTTTCTTTTTGTTTCCCTGATCTCATTGTCATTAAGTAACCTCCTGCTAGCTTTAAATCTACTAACAGCTGCCATTTCCCTGTTTAAAATCTCATGACTTTTTATCGATTTCACTTCTCTGAAAACCCTGTATAACTAAATTGCCATTGGTGCTAATATGATAGCTAAGGTGAATCGTTCTCACATTCTCTCAATGACAGTAAGAGGGAAATCCCAAACTTTTAATTTTCTTCACACTCCCTGGGCTTAAGTGCCGAAAGAAATTGCAAGAAACAACCAAGACTTTCAGAATAACTTCTGACGAAAGCTTTGAGGAACACAGGCAAAAGATTCACGGGGAGGGGTTGTTGTGCTAGGGTGACAGTATGCTCTAATCCACTTCAATTGTGCAAACCTAATTGTCTGGTATGTGCTTGAATCCTCCCCGCAAAATACTGACAGTTTCTGGAGATGCCCACAGAGGGTACGGCACCTCTTTCATATGTGTAGACACTGGCATATGAACCAGCTGAGCCCTCCTATAGGCAATCTGTTCCTACACTCCAGCTGACATTGCGTTGAATCATGCCCCAAGTAAGCTGGGACCAGAACCAAGGGTTTTGAACTTGGAATTCCATTATTGTTCCATTAGCTCAACTCCAGGAACTTGAAAAAGACTACTGGAGAGCCAGTGTGGGGTAGTGGTTAAGAGCAGTAGACTCATAATCTGGTGAACCAGGTTCGCGTCTCCGCTCCTCCACAAGCAGCTGCTGGGTGACCTTGGGCCAGTCACACTTCTCTGAAGTCTCTCAGCCCCACTCACCTCACAGAGTGTTTGTTGTGGGGGAGGAAGGGAAAGGAGATTGTTAGCCGCTTTGAGACTCCTTGGGGTAGTGATAAAGCGGGATATCAAATCCAAACTCTTCTTCTTCTACTACTGCAAACTGCGTAAATGAGTAGCATAATGGCAAATGAGATTCAGTGGGCAGTATTCAAGTAAATTGTTGCACTAGAATAAGGATTCATGCCAGTGCAACAGGATTCTCTCCCCCAACCACCACCACCCCCAGCCCCCCACTAGGCATGTCTTATACTTATACCATCCCCAAATGCATTCTGGAGGGTTAGGGGGAAACCCAGAACAGATTCAGAGAGAGGAGGTGAACATTCTATTTTACAAGGAGAAATCCTCATGGAAAGTTTTGGTTACTGCTACCCTGATACATCCCAATGTAAGTAAATTTAAAGGGGTCTACATTATGGCAAATCTATTTATCCCAGTTTCACATACATGCTGTAGTGAAGGGATCTATAGTGGCTGTTGTGTCATCATGGCGGTCAGCTCAGTGAAAGTATTGACAGTGCAGAAGGGAAGTTAAAAAAATAAAAGGCAAAATGGAAAGACTAGGAAATAAAAATGGCAGCCAGAATGGCTAGCATGGAGGAGTGGAACTGTGCAAGTGGCCTCTCAGCAGCAGAGTTACTGCCCCATAACCAGGAGGAAGAGAGGTAACAGGCAGGTTGGCACTGTGTGGCTGCATCAAAAAAAGCCATCCTGGTGTCCCTGGTGGTGTGCCTGCACAGCACACACACACCCCACCTCTCCCTCCTGGCTGCCAGTATTGTAATGTTATGATGTAAATACTGTGTGCAGTTCTGTTCGTCTCATCTCAAAAGGAATGTTCCTCAAAAGGAATGTTGTAAACTTGAAAAAAAAACACAGGAAAGGATAACGAAAATGATTGGGGGAGGGGCTGGAAAACACCTCTGAGGAAGGCCTAAAGTACAGAGGAAAACGTGATAGAGGTTTGTGCCAAGTTTAAAATTTATGGAGGACTTTGGTACAGTGGTACCTCTGGTTAAGAACTTAATTCGTTCCGGAGGTCTGTTCTTAACCTGAAACTGTTCTTAACCTGAGGTACCACTTTGGCTAATGGGGCCTCCTGTTGCCACTGCGCTGCTGCTGCATGATTTCTGTTCTCATCCTGAAGCAAATTTCTTAACCTGAGGTACTATTTCTGGGTTAGCGGAATCTGTAAGCTGAAGTGTCTGTAAGCTGAAGCATCTGTAACCCGAGGTACCACTGTATTTCAAATTTCAGTGGCGCCCTGTGCAAGGCCAAAATTCAGTGCCCCCCACCTTCCTTTCTGTGTGTGCACTATGTCAGATTTGTGGCGCCCTGCCGCCCTCCCCCTCCCCCTTGGCTCAGTGCCCAACACAGGGAAACCAGTTGTGCTGTCCTAAATCTACCTCTGATGGATCTGTCAATGGTTATTAGCCATGACAATTAAATGGAAACACAGGGTTCAAAGACAACATACCTCTGAATACTCATATATGGGGGGGGGGGACCCAACAGAAGTGTGGACTTTCGTACCTTGTTTGTGGGGCATCTGGTTAGCCAACTGTGGAAGCCAGGATGCACAGAGGAACCTTCGATCCAATCCAGTTGAATTCTTGACTTATTACGTTTTTAAAAAATGTAGAAGCAAGGAAGCCCATATACTACCTGTTGCTGTTTGGACCTGCAGCATCCCTGCACTTTTTTCCTCACAGAGCCCCTCCATTTCTCCTAGTGCATCTTTCCTCCTATGAATTATCGCACAGTATCAATTTGCATTGGGCAATGTAAGAATCAGACCAGTCTCCTAGCATGGCAGCTTCACTGTGCTGTCTTAGCAGAGATGACAGTCTGCCAGTACACAAAATGGGTGGGGAGGAGCCTAGAGCTATAAAAAATGCAAAGAGTTACACAAAAAAGGCAGCTGCTGTTGCAAATGGATCTCTTTGGAGCAACAAAGAGAAATGCTAACTTAATGTTGTTTTAATGAGGTGTTTTACACTCTCTCTTTGTATTTGTAGCCACACAGAGTATTTTCCTAAACAGGTTATAAATATGAAGAAATAAATATATACAAACAGTCTGAGCATGAAGAACATAATCCAGAATAGTTTATTATGTAATGTCCTCTCTCTTCAGCATTTAAATTATTTCCCAATGAGTTCCTAAACTAACTACTGTTCAGAGGCATTTCATTACTTTTAGAAAGAAACTTTACTTGTTCCTCTATAGATACCATCCTTCATCCTGAAAAACTATGAGCCACTTATAAATGCTAAGCTGTATTGTTTTTAATACTTGATTGGGAGCCGCCCAGAGTGGCTGGGGAAACTCAGCCAGATGGGCGAGGTATAAATAATAAATTATTATTATTATTATAAGGCCACAATAAGAGCCTTCTGGATCAGGCCATTGGCCTATGTAGTCCATTATCCTATTCTCCCAGTAGCCAATCAGATGCCTGCAGGACACCCACAAGCCAGACACAGACAGAAGACAATTTGTCCCTCTTGTGGTTTCTAACAACTGGCATTCAGAAGCATTCTACCTCCAAACACGAAAGCAGAACATAACTATAATGGTTAGGAAGATGTATATGAACATAGAGGTTTTCCTAACCAGGCTTTTGAGGAGAGGCTCATTGGGGAAATGGCATCGAAGGAAGCTGATGCCATTCATACTGTGGGCCTGATCTGAAGGAGGAGGAATTATATATATATATATATATATATATATATATATGGGAAATCCAGCCAGGGATCTTTGTTGTGGGATCAACACAGCAATTATACTCAGTTTCTACACTAAACTATTATGGATAAATACTACAGGCTAAGTTACACTACAACCCTATCTACCACTTATCCGCAAGGATTCCCTTCCTCGAGAGATTTAATAACATTCCTTATCTTTATATAAAAAATGTTAATTTAAAAAGAAAAGACGCATATTTGATTATAGACCAAGAATGCAGTAAAAAGCAATTAAGCTAGTAACAAAACCACTTCCACTCGTTTTTCATCTCACGATTCTGTACAACCCAAGTTTGTTTGTTAACAATAGTAGTTACACTTGCCATTTGGGCTGCATCTAATCTCATTAAATAAAATAATAATAATAATAGCCAGAAGAATGCAGTTCTGCAGGTTACCATACCATGTATACCTGGCATAGCCACAAGACAAAAGTAGTATCTTATATTAACCAAATTAGGCTGGATCCTGATTCAGGTGGAGATAACTCCCATGATTCATAGGCGTTCACATCACAGGTGCGTGTGGAGTAGTCCCATGTTGGTCATGTAAACATTTGCCATTCATGCTGTTCTTTCACCATTTGCAGCGCAGGGTATCATTTTTTTGACTTAGAAATGTTGGATTAGGCGAAAGCATCCTATTCTCACAATAGCTAGCCAGATGCCTGTGGGAAGCCCAAAGCAGTACAGTGGTACCTTGGGTTACAGACGCTTCAGGTTACAGACGCTTCAGGTTATAGACTCTGCTAACCCAGAAATAGTACCTTGGGTTAAGAACCTTGCTTCAGGATGAGAATAGAAATAGTGCTCCGGCAGCGCGGCGGCAGCAGGAGGCCCCATTAGCTAAAGTGGTGCTTCAAGTTAAGAACAGTTTCAGGTTAAGAACGGACCTCCAGAACAAATTAAGTTCTTAACCCGAGGTACTACTGCACCTGAATGCAACAGCACTCCCCTCTTGTGCATCTCAGCAACTGGCATTCAGAGGCTACTGCCTCCAACACTTCTCATGCATCACAACCATCATTTGCTTCTGTTTATAACTGCAGGGGAGCCTGGTTTTAAAAGCCTGCAATATGTATGTCCATCAATACTCTACTAATCATCTTTACCAAACTCATTATATTTTTGCATCCCCCAAGTGGCTCCTAGGTGCTCCGAGCTCCAACCTGCCATTAATACTTTCCTCATAGGCCCTAACACACCATCTGGATGGGGGTCAAAGGGCACATCTGACTCTGGTATCTTTACTTCAGGCGGGAACTCTAGATCAAAATGGAGAAAAGCTACCCATGTGTGCTATCTGAGCAGAACAAAACAGAGGTTTGAATCTAACCCTGTATTAGTTCTTCTTGCAGAGCAACAAATAGATCTTCTTTAGTGGGTACCTTTGCGGCCAGGCCATGGGCCAGTGTTTCCCAGTTATCAGTGCATTTTTTTAAACTTGCCTTGAGAGCGTATTTAAACCTCTTTCGTTTAGTAAACATTAAGCTTACTTTTGTATAGTAAGCATTACGCTTACTATAACATATGGGCTAAGAAACCATTACAGTTAGTATCTGTTAAAATTAGGGAAAATACATTTAAGCTGATACACAGGTGGTACCTAATGCCTCTGCAATGCAATCATATAAGTCCACCAATCTGCTGGAGATGGAGCAACAGTATAAATGCTATGTATCATATGTGATGGACTTGTAACAGAATATAGGAACTTTTGGACCACAATGTTTAAAGAAGTAAGTCTCATAATGCAATAAATGAAACAAAGCTTGACACAATTGGCTTTATTGAACATTTTCCATGAGGACCAAAAGGACTTACACCATAAGGAACTTTTAACATTCCTACTTGTAGTGGCCAAATAATTTATTGCACAGAGCTGGAAGAATCTGGACCATCTTCATCTCACACAGTGGAGCCAAAGAGTCTGGTTGCTGGACCTGACAGAGAAATTGACTAAACACATCAAGACGTTAAATAACACCCAGGATTCTGACAATTTCACTGAAATGTGGCATCCATTTCAATCCTTTTCTACTGACAGCACAGAAACCTCGCATCTATTTGCTACTTGTGCTCACCTCTGGAAAAAATGGTTTTCCTTGACAATGACTGGGAGAGGTGGGGGGAGAAGGGAAAGGGATAACTTCTTCTGCTTATTCTTATTTATTATTAAACTCAATAAAAATATCTTTTTTAAAAAGAAGACATTAACTTGAAACATTGGGGTTAATTTGCTGTCCCAACAGCAGGTAGAATATAGCAGGAAGAGGGCAGCACCCTTATGTTTGGTTATACATCAGAGATGTTTGCTCAGATGAAGGCTTTTTGAACATGCCAACCATTCTGTGCTTGTCAAATGCACAGATGTAGCAGCATAAATCCAAGTGGGTGAACCTCTGGCTAGGAATTACTGCAGTAATTACAAAGTAGGAAGAATAAGTACAGTGGAGAGCAATCATCTGGAGCACCGCCAGCAGGCCAGCCTCTTGCATTTGGCAGCGAAAAGAAAGTACGGTATGACACATGTAAAGCTTCTCATGGTGCTCCTTTTTTTTACTCTCAAGCAGGTAATAATGTGGAGGTTTGCAAAACCATACTCTTATTCTAGATCACTTAATCCAGAACAAATATAACCTTCTAGTTCACGGCCCACAAATCACTGACACAAATGAGAACTATGACATACTGTCAAGTGCATTCTAACACAAGCCGGTTCAGCTTTTAAATTGTTGGAAGCCTTTATTTCCACACAATCTAATGTACATTTTCTCATGCATTCTATACACGTGCAAGGAAATGTATTTACAAGGATGCATGACATTGTGTCCTTTTTTTTAATTAATTAATTTGAACTTCTATGACTAACCATCACTGTAATGGGTTAAAATCTCTGCTCAGCTCTTTGGAAAGATGTGAGAGGTGAGTGCGAGGAATCTACCTTTTTTTCCATGCTGAATCCTATATTGGACTAGTGAACAAAAAGGGTGGTTCAGTTGCATTGAGAGTCTATAAAAATTATAGAGCATCCTTTAGTACCAGGGAGTACCTTGTTATACAGCATCCCACTGTATTATGTCCTATGCTGTGGAGGACGAGCACAGGGAATGCAGCACTCACTGACCATCATGCTCTGGCAAAAAAGCACAAAAGCGTAAATATTGGCACTTAATCATACCTTTGCCTATAGGTAGCCTCTCTTCACAGCAGTTCAGCCCAGCATTTGGCAGCCTTGTACATTTCACTCAATCCCTTGCAGACGGACTGAGGCCTTAACTTGTCACTGCTCATCACTGTAGGAAAACAAAAACAACAACAAAATCTGGGATTCCAGTTAGTAGAGCAAATCCCAGGGAAAGCCAGCCAGATACTGCATCTCCAAACTAACATTTCTATAATCCTTCACAACAGGAAGACTACTGAAACCTTCCCCCTTCTCACCCGTAAAAGCAAAAAAGCTGTTCCTCCGCAGGGCTTCAGAGTCATCCAGGTCATGACCTCCAAGCACACTCCTGCTCAAGCAAATAAGCTTTCCCAAACAGTGTTAAGCACTTGCAAGCCCAAAATAGCCACACATTGTTTGCGCAGGAGCTAACTGGCCAAGGCATGCCTAGAATACTGATGGTGCCCATGCCCTAAAGATACATTCCCCATTTAAAAGCCAAATGCAGCCTTAAGCTCACTGGCCATTTAGCGGGTTGTTTTTGTACCCAAGAGCGAGCAGTAGCCACAAAGAGTCACTGGCATATTTCCCCTCTGTTTCTTTCATAGGGCTACAAAACTGAGCATTAGGAAGATCAATGGAGCCCACTAAAACCCTCATTTGTATTCTCTTCAAAACCATTTCCAGAGCATTAAGAAGCCCCCAAAGAGTTGAGGAAACGGCAGAGTAAATAAGCTGGAGCAAGGGGGGAGAAATAGAGCCAGAATGGCTACTTAAAAAAAAAACCACTGAATATTCTATTATGATTTACATACAATTTTCTACAGCCATGGCTTCTCTCCTCTCCTCCATCTCCTTGGGAACAGAGACCTTTGTCCTGACACAGCCCTTTCTTTGCTTCATTTTGCTACAGTTTGCTTCACAAAACTTGGGAAGAGTCAAACCAATGGAAGGCCTTCTTTATGGCTTTGTTTGAATGGCAAAGAAGCATATGTCAGCAATCGACAGCCCATGGTCTCAACCAGCCCCACCTCCCCTTATTCCACTAACTGGCCAGTCTTGCATCTCTGTTTGCTTCCCCAAATTTTGTGAAATGGGCTGAGTGGGGAGGGACACTCAGAATTATTATTGACGTGTCTTTGGCCTGGTTCCTGTTTACTTTCCCCAGCAGGAAAGTGGAATGGAAGCCTGGTAGATTGCAGCGTGTCAGTAACAGGATGATTCCTTCTCTCCTCATCCTGCTGTCCTCCCTTTCTGTCTCCTTCTGCCTCCCTTTCACTTCAGCTGAATCTATTTCCTTTCACTGCTGTATCTGGCTTTATAAAATGAACAACACTGGAGGGTTTTCCTCTTCTGGGATGATGTGTTCTTTCCCTCTGTTCCTGTTCTGACCATTTCTCCAAAGAAAAATATTCAGGTAGACATGGAGGGAATAAAGAAACCACTAGTCTCCACTAAGAATACAGTGATGCCTCGCAAGACGAAAAGAATCCGTTCCGCGAGTCTCTTCGTCTAGCGGTTTTTTCGTCTTGCGACGCAACCCTATTAGCGGATTAGCGCTATTAGCGGTTTAGCGGCTATTAGCGGCTATTAAAGGCTTAAGGGATTAGCAGATTAGCTGCTAAAAGGCTATTAGCAGCTTAGTGCCTTAGAAAAAGGGGGTGGGGAGCGAAAAAAATCGCAAGAATCGCAAGACATTTTTGTCTTGCGAAGCAAGCCCATAGAGAAATTTGTCCTGCGAGGCGCATTGAAAAACGGAAAACCCTTTCGTCTAGCGGGTTTTCCGTCTTGCAAGGCATTCGTCTTGCGGGGCACCACTGTACTTGAGGAATCCTGTGGTTGCGAATCCCAATATCAATGGACGTGATCTGTGCCTCCTAGACGAATGTGCAGGTCTGAACTTAGTTATGCACCAGCTTTCACATTTCCCAAATGCTCTGAGAGAGTTATTGTTGGGGGGGGTGTTTGACAAAATCAGTCCTCCTGGAGTTTAGGACATTCCATGCCTTTTATCAGCAGAGTTTCTTTTTCTTTGGGGAAAATAAGTGGCTCACGTAAATACAAACTAAGCTTAAATAATAAAGAAAACTGTAACTGTAAATAGCATAATGAGAGAAACTGAATACAACAACATGAGGCAAGTCTGAGGCAAGAAAAAGAAGAGATAACGCATCCCTCTTAACTGAAACTTTACGGAATACACTGAAGGGAAGGGCTGATTCTAGAACATACAAGCCCCACCCACCAGATGCCAAATATTCTACAGATCACATTAGGCCCCTGTGTTTCTCTTACAGTTTTTGGCTCAAAGAACATATTTAAATATATTTTTGGGAAACTATTCTGATAGAAAATTCATTTAGAAATGTGTCGTGCTTTTTTTCTAGGGGGGACGCAGGAGTACGCATTCCCCTAAACATTTTGTGAATCTAAGTTTGGCCTCATTGAGGGGCAGTATTTCAATATAAGTAGGGAAATGAGAGTACCCCTAAACAATTTTTTTAGGAAAAAAAAAGCACAGGAAATGTGCAATAAATAGGTATTTGTATGCAATCCTCATACAGATTTGTTGTGTGGTTGTTTTTACTAATTTGCAGATCAACATGGAAATTGGACAGAATGGAATTATCAAGGAACACATGCAAAAGCAGTACAGACCAGCAATTCATCTGTAGCTGGTGGGTGAATTCAATTTTCATTCAATTTAGCCACAAAAACATTGTAAGAAGGGCTATTATTTATTTAAGGGGCCTAGAGATTTATATTTAGTGTATCTAGCTTCATAGACCCTAGATTTAGAAATCTTCCAGCGTATCACTCTTCCAGCTCTTTGCCATGAAAACGGGTGCTCTATAACTGAAGCATCCATGATAAGTTATCATTCCAGGTCATCTTAATTATTATGCCACTTGGATGTTTTTCAATTTCAGCCAATACTTGGTTCCACCATTTTGGATTATATTTGGCTTCCTTGGAGATCACTGCAGCAATAAATCTTAAAGCAGCCGTTCTAAAAAGCCTGCTTATTCCACTGCTGAACTGCTCTGGTTAGAAAGCGTTCCCATCCTAATGTTTAATTTACTTTACTGTTATTTAAACCCTTTACAATTCTCAGCAGAGATATGACAAGCACTTCTTATCTCTTTTCTTTTAGATATCCTATTCTCCCGAGCCTTTGCAGTCCTTCTCATTTTCTTATTATTACATACCAATCTGATAAATTTAATGTCTAGCCTGTTCCAGCCACTGATAGAGGATGCTTGAGCAACGCTTTCTCCCATTGCATAGGAGACATTACAAGTCAGTTAAATCAGCTTACTGCAAATGAAGCCCATGTGATTAAGCTGCCTTTTGAGTTTTGTGCCTGTTGGTTGCATTCACCAATCAAGTGAGCGTGAGCCATTATATTAATCAGGCTCCCATTCTGGAAACACCAGGCCGCCAGCAATACACCTTACTCAGCAAGTAGGGAACTTGGTCCCTTTCTGGAAAAATGTCTAAGGGCTTCTCCACACTTAGCTCTTGCCCCACACTTTCCAGGCACACTTTAAAGCTCTATGTCCGAGTGCTCTATTTTTTCACACCTAAACCATAAAGTACAGAGTATGTCCAGAAAGAGTGGAGGAAAGATAAGTGTGGATAAGCCCTAAGACTGCTCAGCTATGTGGGAGAGTTATGTAGCAGTTTCCTGCTCCATCTGATCCACCCAGAACTTGCAATGGTTGGACTGGAAGGCACAACAATAGGTGGAGGCAGCAACAGCCTTAGGAAAGAGGTAGAGCTACAGAGGCAGACTGATGGAAGAGAGATCTGTCCAAGCAGAAGCAAATGTATCACCAGCCACAGTAGCTGGGCATGCTTGGCATGTCAACAGCATTGGAAATGACCAGAAGAGGAAAGAAACCAGTGATTTCTCCTCCCTCTGGGGATAAAGCCTCCCTTGCCTGAAGGGGCAGTTGTGTGAGAGAGCTCCTTCATTGTAAGGTGGAAGTGGAGAGCTGAAACTTTGCCAGTCCTAGATTGACATCTAGCGGCCAGCAATGAGAAGGATGCATCTCACTGAAAAATTGCTCTAAGAACCCAGGATGCTGAGCCCAAATCCCCCACATGCACTAGGAAGGTGTTTGAATATACTCCAGAACTCAACCAATGGTTGCCTCCTCAAGATGTGAAAGCAAAGGACTTCCCATTAACCCACAGCTGCCAGCAGCAGGGCCCAAGACTTGCATAGCTTTCTCTCGCACACACTTTGCAAGCTGTGACATCTAGACCATGTGCAGTCAACTCACGTGCTAGAGAAGAAACCACCCAACATGACATGGGTCAGTGGATATCTGTTGCAGTCCCCCCAAGTGAACTGAAATAGCTGGTGAAATTGGGGGAGGGGGCCAAGGTCAACAGAAGAGTGCATGTAGCTATGCAAAAAGTCCTGGGTTCATGTCTACCATTTCCACTTTTTAAAAAATCCAGATAAAACTTCTACCTGAGGCCATGGTGAGTTTTTGCAGGTCAGGCAGCCTAGTGGTCTGACTCAGCCTAACAGCAGTGAGTGAGCATCCTGTCTGCCTGCTTGGCTTCCCCATGGGCACATCTACAGTTTGTACCATAGGGAACATCAGCTCACATGCACAGGAAGATGCCTAGGAGCACAGTTTTGCCTCAAAACCCACCTTTCCTTCAGGACCAGCCTTAGGGGTAGGTGAGTTTGCTGCTCACCCCTGGGCACCAAGCAGAATGGAGAGACTAGCTGAACTTAGTACTGTCTGCAGTTAGCTAGGGCAAAACTGTTGAGAGGTAGCTCTGTTCATTGAGATAGCTAGGAAAGACAAAGAGCAGTACGGCCTGTAGGCTGAAGTTTTGCAATTCTGAACAAGCCATTCAGCGCAGCAACACTGCAAACTGGGTGGGTGGCATTGAAGGCACTCTTCAACCTGAGCACTATATATCCTAGGGCCAATCCTGCTTCCCTTCTTACGACACACACAGTTTCACTGTGGAGCCTGTTTAATGAATGCCAAAGACCACAGGAGTTTAATGCAACTCTTTGTCCAGGAATAGCTACACAATAGCCCTTAAAAAGAAAAACTTCTCTAATGCAGGCCTTCTTGTGCTCCAGTCTCTGTTCTAGTTTCACTTTCTATACCATACAATAAGGCCTTCAGGATCACATTTCTCTACAGAGTCCTCATACCCTCTAGTGATGGGCACACAAAGATATGTCCTGGTGGCAGGCAATGAGTCCTCAAAGGAAGGATCACACACCCTACAGGTCGAGAACCTTGAGGAGCAGGTAGGGCCCCCCTCAACACAACCCTTCAAACATCCCCTTGAAGGACCCTCTGAATTGGTACCTGGTGAAAAAACCCCATGGAATTCTAAGAGGAGGAGTTGGGGCAGCCCAACAGTCCTCAGCAGTGAGGCTGCCAGAAGCTTTGGGTCAAAACTGGAGTGCGACATCACAATATGCACCTACAGACCCAGGCCATTGGTTTACTTGTGAGTAAGGGGTCAGCTCATGAGTAAGGCATCCCTGATACTCCTTCACTGCCAGCAGGTGTTGTTGAGGAGACCAGATTCTTCCAGCTTCTTCCAGCTTCTGGAAACAACACAGATCTCTGCCTCCTTGGTCCAAATTCTAGTCTTGCCAACTGCCTACATTGTACCTTGCCTGACCTCCTTGTTATGTTGACTGTTTCCTAACCTTGTTTCTGGGTCACATCTGGACCTAGACTGATTCTCTGTGCTTGTCCTTGTTTTGTTTGAACTGTGCTGCATCAGGCCCTGCCCTCACGGGTGAGTACTTTGGTAGAGGCTTATATTGTCTATAACTGAGACCCTAGCTCCATCCACTGGAGCCTGGCAGGAGGATGCAATACTTTCTGTAGCCACTAATCCTGAACAGTTATGATTCTGCATAATCCATCTACTACTGCCCTGCTCTGAGGCAAGTCTGGGGGGCAACCTGCTGATTTTTTGCCCCATTGCTTCCATGGATTGTAGTGGTAGATATCATTGGGGCAGCCCTCTACTTTGCTGTAAGTGTTTTACAAGCGACAGGGGGGTGCGCAGCCAAGACCTGACTGCCAGTCAGCATAAATTTACAGTGGCTCCATAATTGAAAAGATCTGTTGTGTTAGCCCAGCAAATACTTTACAAACAAAAAATAACCCATTTTCAAGCAGTGGTTCAATAAAGCAGGACAAAATAATTGATCAGTCAGTAGCTGAACAAATTAATTAGCCACAGTAATTTTAGCAAAGTCTCCCGAAATCTATATTTGCTACAGGACCCAGCAATTATTTGTACATTGCTTTGGAAAATGTTGACTGTCACCGGGCAAGATTCATCGTACTATAATCTCATTACGAGCAACATTCAATCATCCTCTGATTTGTATTCTATCATATGAGATAATAAAGACTGGTGAGAGAGAACTTCACGAGGCTGATTGAAATCATGTTGCTTCGATAGCAAATACAAATATGGATAGTTCAGACTAGCTTGGAGAACAGCTGGCCCTTTGTAAAAAAGGGGGGGAGACAATGAAACACAAAAAATATATGAAGGGATGAATAAATTTAAGGTTGTAAAAGAAATGTGTCCAAGTCAATAAATGGTGCTGAATCACTGAGGAGAACCAAACCTGCCAATTCCAAGGCAATGTACAAACCAGGCTGTTAATTGTGCACTTGGATCACACAGATCTGATTTATCTGTGTGCATTTTTGTGTATGTTTGTCCCACGAGTGATTTTAATTGAACTCTATTTTAGTGTTATCTGTCCACACTAGTGGGCAGAGCTTGATGGGGTGAATTTGTAGTGTTGTCTCTGCCCCTTGATAAGCAATTCCCCACCCTCCCTAAGTCCTGGAATTCTGAGGTCCATTGTGGGCATGCGCGGACAGGGGTGCCAACTTGAATAAAATATTGGGGGGTGCCAGGTAAGCCCCACCCTGGATAATCAATTGCATGATGTGGTGCATGCACATCATTTGAATGGCAATACCCATTAACTTTGGGGGCAGACCCCCTCAAATATTTTATTGGAGGGGCTGAGGACCTCTCAGCCCCTCGGAGTTGGCTCCTATGTGCACAGTTTAATTGCCTCTTTTTTCTGATAAAAAATTCCAGTATATCAGGCTTACATAAAAGAGCAGCTTAAGAAGAAATGGCTGTATCACAGCCCCTCCACCCCAAATCTGAGGTTCGTTGTGAGCCAGCATATGTTTACTCATGCAGATGTCCAGGGTTTTGGTTTTTTGTTTTTACTTTAGAAAGTTTCCAGAATACAAGATTTGCGTAAAACAGTGGGTTAAAAATTAAAGTTTAAATATGTATGTGTTGCAAGTGGCTCCACCACCAGCCCACTGAAGACTGCCTTGGATAAGATAATACCAAACAAAACATCACCACAGACGTTGTTGTTGCTTTAAAAAAAAAAAACCACTCACATAATGCACTTCAGAACATCCACAGTTGGATAACATGCAATTTTATGCTGGATTCCCCCCCCCCACACACACACACACACTTACTGCATTATCCGCAGATCATTAAAAATAATCCAAATTAAATGCGAGGGGATGTGTGCACTGCCACTTGGATGAGAAAAAAATATTGTGTGGGTTGCACAATAAACATGCCCCCATGGGATGCTTAGAGTCCATTGCAAACTGCCAGGTGTACACAGTCAAAGACGGTACCATGCTTTCTACAATGGACTCTGACTACCATGCTGTGAAAAATCAACAATATTACAAAAGCTGTGCTACTTTGTATGTTAAAGTAAGTGACAGAAACCTTAACAGAGGTCAACTGTAAAACAATTAACACAAGATGCTAAACAGAGGAGGAGGAGGAGGAGGAGGAGGAGGAGGAGGAGGAGGAGGAGGAGGAGGAGAAGAAGAAGAAGAAGAAGAAGAAGAAGAAGAAGAAGAAGAAGAAGAAGAAGAAGAAGAGGAGTTTGGATTTGATATCCCGCCTTTCACTCCCCTTCAGGAGTCTCAAAGCGGCTAACACTCTCCTTTCCCTTCCTCCCCCACAACTGCTCACTGAATCTCATTTGCCATTATGCTACTCATTTACGCAGTTTGCAGTAGTAGTAGAAGAAGAGTTTGGATTTGATATCCCGCTTTATCACTACCCCAAGGAGTCTCAAAGCGGCTAACATTCTCCTTTTCCTTCCTCCCCCACAACAAACACTCTGTGAGGTGAGTGAGGCTGAGAGACTTCATAGAAGTATGACTGGCCCAAGGTCACCCAGCAGCTGCAAGTGGAGGAGTGGAGACGCGAACCCGGTTCCCCAGATTACGAGACTATCGCTCTTAACCACTACACCACGCTGGCTCTCTACTGGAAGAACTGGAACTGGAAGAACTGGAACAGAATGTCCTCGGCTTGATGTCTGATAGTGAACATAGCAGTCTGTGTTGTATTCTTAAACAAACTAACTAACTTCTTAACTTCTTAAACAAACTAAACAATGGGAAGTACATGGTTGTGGCTGTAGACACAGGGGTAAGGCCAAAAATACTGGGAGGAAACACGGAAAAGTCCTAGCTGCAGTCACTGTGGTCAGAAGAGGGGCAAATCCCCAGGGGGGGAGAAGGAACCCCCGCAGACTAGAGCATTACATAGGCACAGAACCCAAAACTATAGCCGTGCTTCTTGTTGGCTAGTTTTGAGGTGGGGGTGTTTCAGTATTTAAGAGCATGCAAAATTATGCAAATATTTATTTTTATTTGAGTCAGTTCTCTCCTGTTGTTCCCCAATCTACTGCTGCTTTTGTGCCTTTAAAAAAACACCAAGAAAACAACAACCCTGGGGTCTCTTCTTCCTCAAATGTGTCAAATGGGTTATCCCAGCCAGTGCGCAGTGTATTACATCACAACAATGCATAGCCAATAAGAGTTGATTCTGATTTGAGATCACCAAGCACAAGTGTGGCAGCCTCCAGGATAGCTGAAAGGTTTCATTTTCTTTTGATGTAATGCCTGGAAAATCGTTGAAAGGGGAATGTTTCCCAGTGCTGCCAAAAATATTTGCACAAAGCACCTTTTCTTTGGCTCAGCTCTAAGTTAAACACTAGTGTTTAAGTGCCTGTTACACGTCTGTATAAGGAACCTGGTCACTGCATTCTGCACCCACTTTTACCTGCAAAGAATCACCAAGGGTAATTCCACAAGGAATGCATTGGAGCAATCATTCTACAAGTGCAAGAGCTGTGTGCAGGATGCTAGTGCAGGGATGACTGTGACTCTCCCAATGGTCTTGGACTTTAGCTCCCATCATGACCAACCAACATAGCCAATGGAGAGGAAGGATGGAAGTTATAGTCCTAACAACATCTGGAAAGCCACAGGCTTCTCACCCCATGTTAGAGGGTCTGTGGAACAAAGAAAAAAGAAGAAAAGAAATTATGGCTTAATAATCAAAATAGGGATGGTAACGTGCTATTATATTCAATCATAAGCATCATTCTACAACAAGAAGGAGAACATACATACTTTTCTGTGAACTGCCCTGAGACCTCTGGGTATAAGGAAATATATAAATTCAATAAATTGTTGTTGTTTAGTCGTGCCCGACTCTTGGTGACCCTATGGACCAGAGCACGCCAGGCACTCCTGTCTTCCACTGCCTCCCGCAGTTTAGTCAAACTAATGCTTCAAGACCACTGTCCAACCATCTCGTCCTCTGCCATCCCCTTCTCCTTGTGCCCTCCATCTTTCCCAACATCAGGGTCTTTTCCAGGGAGTCTTCTCTTCTCATGAGGTGGCCAAAGTATTGGAGCCTCAGCTTCACGATCTGTCCTTCCAGTGAGCACTCAGGGCTGATTTCCTTAAGAATGGATACGTTTGATCTTCTTGCAGTCCATGGGACTCTCAAGAGTCTCCTCCAGCACCATAATTCAATTCATAATTCACCATAAAATTCAATAAATAAATAATATTAACTTTAAGATAATCTATAAGTCAGTGCCTGCCATCAACACCTTTTTTTGTTGGGTTCAACCAGCCACCTTTCTTTTCATTTTCCTTGCACAACATAAGCTCCACTTCAAACAACTAGTGAACTGCATAGAAAAGTGCCCATGAGATTTGGTTCCTGATGGCAATGTATCTATAGACACACCATCTCCAAATGGTCATGTATCAAATCCCCGTTGACTAGCAAGTCATCCATCTGTCTTCCCCAGGATCTTGTCTGTCTTAGCACCAAACCTAGATGTTTGAACAACTCCCCAATGGCAATTAGAAGGATAGTCTCACTGCCTTAACACTTTGCACGTGCTGTTGTATATCTTTGCTAACTGGCACTCATTGACCTCAGCATTGACAAACGCAAATCACACATTCAACAAGCCAGGGCTATTGCAGTCATAATCAATGCCAATTGTAAAAGACATTTGAAACTTTGTATTCAGTTTGCCAGAACTACTCATCGGTTACCTGGGCAAACAATCTAGAACAAGAGGGTGTGCTTTATGTTAGCACACAGACTAGTGCACAATGTCAGCTTTTATCTGAAGGGCTTTCAGTGTTTGTTTAGAAACATCCCTCTTTTTCAGGTTTTTAAAATAGCTGTGTGCCGTGCAGTCGCAGCGCCCCCTGCTGCATATTCAATGGAAACTGGGAGATAACACTCCAGAAACTAACTTGTGCTAACTTTAACACAGAGAGACACAACTCTCTTTCTTCTCAATAGGTATAGAAGTTTCATAAGAGCAGTAAGTCATATTCTGTTACACTCTCCCAAGAAGCTGCTCAATGAATGTTACACAGCTCAGATCTTTCCAAAGACGAAAGAAAGAAAGAAAGAAAGAAAGAAAGAAAGAAAGAAAGAAAGATCACCTTCCTGTGATGATGGGGTAATTAATGAAGTGGACATACTGCAAGAAGTAAAAAGGAAGGCTGGAACATCTCACTACACGCAAGGGTCACCACTACCATTGGGTAGGGTGAGGCAACTGCCTCAAGTGACAGGTACTGGTTATACCTCCCGAGTCCCCAAGCTGTTTCCCTCACTTGGAATACAGAGCGGTTATTTATTAGATTTATCACCTGTCCATAAGATCATAGGGTAGGTTACAACAATATAATACACCATTATAAAAACAGGTAAAGCCATTACAATTATAAAACAAAGATAGGTGCCTCATGGTCTGTCTTGGATTGCTTAACTAGCCTGATGCCTCGGGTGTGGTGAACGATGCTATCCTATTGCCAGGGTGGCAAAATGTCTTCCACTGGTCCTTACTACACTAGACTTTGCTACTGTACAATCTTAAGAAGAGTACACAGTTAACCCATCCATAAGTCTCATCTAGGAACTGAGAGACATACAGTTAGAAAGGTAGCATTTATGTCTTTACAATCAAATCCCAGGCCTTGGGCCCCTTTATTCCTGCAGAAGGATGGGTTCAGAGAACTGCTGGGGCCATGCCAAAATAGGTAGAATAAGAACAGTTTTCTGCCAACACTTCCTTAGAAGAAGTCTATAAAGCAGCCACGTGGGCTTCACCCAGCTTTTTCACTAGGCAATACAAAATGGACACTTCTGCCTCAGCAGAAGCCACTTGGGCAGGAGAGTCCTTCTAAAGGTCCTGAATCAGTAAACAGAGTCCTTTTTCCCACCCTCACTGAATAAGCTCTAGCACAGATGCCTTTTCTGCAGTGACCCCAGAAACAGTGCCGGTGCCAGACTATTTTTCACCCTAGGCACCCCCCAAAAAAATAAAAAATAAAAATGGCTAACCTCAATTTTCCAAAACAGATAACTTGTAGAAATGATAAAATTATTTGAAATATAAAATAAAAGTAAAATGTTATCAGAAATGTATAAGAGATACTAAGCAAAAACTAATCTGTATAAAACTGTGACCCTCAGAGGTCAGCACTGCACCCCTCTGAGGGCTGGGCCCTAAACGGCTGCCTAATTGGCTCAATGATAACACCGGCCCTGCTGAGAAAGGACCATTGGTTCCTGCCTGAATCAGTATTCCTGGGGTATTCTTGCAGCAAAGGCATCAGGCCCCAAACCCTTTCACAGCAACCCTTTTACTCATATCCCTTTACATACATCACAATAATAGGAGTCACAAGCTATGCAATCATATAAAGGTCTATTGAGATTGAGAAGTAAACTCCACTGAGCTGGGTGGGACATACTCCCATGTAATTATGACATTTATAATATGGCAGCCTAACCAGCAAGCAGCTCAAGTCTTGTCCAAATGAGCCATGTAACCTCAAAAGCCAGTCCTGTCTGATACTGATTGGCCCATTGCTTTCAATAAATGAAATGAAGTTCAAATTTCCTTTTTTAAAAAAAGGATGTTACTTTAAAAAAACAACTTTTGACTTCAAAACAATTTCTTAACATCACCACCGTTGTGGTTTTGTATGAAGAATCATGTCCAAATCTAGCTTCTATTTAATCTAATAAAAAAAAAAACTCTGAGGACTCCTGAGCTTGAACAAGGGGTCTTAATCTTCCCATTTTAACAAAAACCAAAACATAGCTACTGAAGTACATTTCAGTGGTTCATAATTCAATAGGCAATAGACCTTGTAATTAAAAATAAATGTGAAGAACTGTCTATGCAAATTCAATAACTGGACCAATTATGGGGAAAATTCTTTGCTAACCAAATACAGAGAACACTGCCAGTATAAGGGCCTGAGCTCAATACTTCTGTACTACACAGAGTGGATTTACAAACCATGAAACTTGGAGATCACTTGGCGGGTTGTTGTTTTTTACTGCTGGTGGGTTTTTTAGGAAATATAATATTTTGCTGTACAAGAAAATATTGTGAATTGGATCCTGTGGACGTATTTACAGCTCCCTCTACCCTCAGTCTCTCAAAGGCACTTCTGAGAGTCAGGGACCCTTCGGAATTATGTGGGATGTGGTCCATGGGCTGTGGTTGGATGAGGAATCCGTTATCATCAGAAGAAAACACACTCCTTGCCAGAGTAGAATCAAAGCAGTCCTTTTGGACTCAAGACCTTGTTTTTCTATAACTGGAACTGCACCGTCATCTAATCATCTTGCAACACCATCACAATGGTGTCTCGAAGTACTTCCCTTTGCTTTTCCTCATAAGAGTGACTGTCAACCATGGGTGAAAGAGGTGCATTTGGGGATATCAGCGCCATGGAGATGAAACCTACTTACAGTTCCAACAGCTGCAGACGTTGACAGCTGAGCCTACTCATATGGACACATTTCCCAGCTCCCTCTTCTCTTTAGCTACATCCAGGATTATATTGCTGAGTTGTGGAGAAACAGAACTGTTGTGCACTTTATGTGGGGCTTCTCCCAAAGACTGTCCTGAATATTCAACTGGTCCAGAATAAGACTGCTCCCTTTTGAGGGGGGGACACAGGCCTGTTGGCTATTTGCAGTTTAGTAGCACTGCAGAGAGCTTGCTGGGGAGACCATGCATTAAAAAGGGACTCAAAAATAACTTAAACAAGGTTTTAATAACAAAAACTCCTTATACACTAAATACATCAACAACAAACCAGACCCAACCACCAACCCATCCCCCAGGGTAATGGGAGAGCAAGGTGCTGCTCCTTATATACTACACCCAATTGCTGACACAGCTTAATCAATACAACTCAGCAGCACCTGCTATGTTTCACAGCTGTAAAGCTGGGTCTCGTTATTTTGCTCTGGCCCCTTAAAGACATACACATCGGGTGGAACAATGATGAACCTTTACATTTAAAGAAACCATTCAACAAGGCCATTATGATTGATTGGTGTGTCGGTGAGGGTATACATAGAAGCACCCTTAAAGACCCAAAAAGAACCCAAAGTGTTCAGGTCAGGTCAAAACCAGCACCTTGGACTGGATCTGAAAACAAACTAGTACCCAATGAAGTTGTTTCAAAACAAATATTATATGTTGATAGAATCATGATGGCCTGTGTAGATAATGTGTATGCTTTGCTTGGAGTTGGCTTGCCTGTGTAGACTTGTGTCCACTTTTAAGGTCAGCACTTGGAAGTTATATCTTCATGAACAAAGAATGTCAAGTTCAAGCATCTTTTACTTTGATTCTCCATAACTGTAAGCCTCCAAGCACTATTTAAAAAAATATTGTTGCTCTACAAAGAGTTGCTTTTTTAAATCAGGCCAGCTGCTATTTGAACCCTTCCTTCTAAGGATCTGTAAAGAGGCATGATCCCTCTAAAGCAGTGGTTCTCAACCTGTGGGTCACAACCCCTTTGGGGGATGAACAACCCTTTCACAGGGGTCACCTAAGACCAGGGGTCGGCAAGCTTTTTTTGGGGTGGGCTCCTCCACTGATGACAGCCTCTACTGCTCGCAAGGGCAGGCACAGGAGCTGCGCTTAGCAGAGCGGCAGCGGCAAACAGCTTGCTCCGATGAGGGACTGCTGGAAATGTGCTTGGCCAGCTCAGCCCAGCCCCCTTCCTCCTCTGGCTATGCGCAGCTGCCGCTCGCCCATTGGCCAGGGCCTCATACCTTAGCAGGCGATTGGCCGGTGATTTGCTACACTGGGAGGAAGGGGAGGTTCCATGCAGAGCTATGCTAACTAGACACGCTCAATGACAGGTGACAGAAAAGGGACAACATTTTGCTGTTTCCGCAGAATCCATCGGTCTGATAATTTCAGCTTTCAGTTTTAAAAGGCACTTTTTAAGCTTTTAAACTACAAAGTATTCAATATTCAAGACTAGCAATGACATTCATGTGGAGGAATATTAGTCCTTTGCAGGGAGATTGTGGCACCTTAAAGACCAACACATTTACTATGGTATAAGGTTTCACAGAGTACAGTCTACTTCATCAGTTGCAATGTGCAATTCTTGAATAACAGATATTTGTGCACATGGGTTTTTGTAGGGTGTGAGAATAAAAAGTGATATCAGAGAGAAATAAAATGCAGAAAACAACAGACAGTGTTAATTACATACTTTCCTTTGATGAGAGACTTGAAGCCATCCTGCAACCTTGAATCTTAAACTGTACTGAGCATCGTTTGCTTGAACTGTTTCATTCCTACTTTTTATATTCCACAAAAATCAAGAAAGCTTATATCAATAGGAGTTCTCAACTTTCATCTACTGAAAACCTTGGAGAATATTTTATTCCTTTCACCAGAACACTGATGAAAGGCATAATTCACTTTCATAGGAGAAAGTTCCTCACTTCAAGAGATGAATTCATCCTTGCCTCTGGTAAGCTAAGGGGGTTTTGATATTAAATTGATTTTTTTTCCCTGTTTATCATTTCTCTCTTAATTTGACACATTTGATTACCTCTTACTAAAGTTTCTGCTTAAAAGGTATAATTAAGCAGAACGAAACAAAATCTTAAAATTCAATTCTGCTTAACTGGTCCCATTATGTCACATTAAACAAAACAACCATTTTTAAAATGCAGTAAAGGCACAATCCTGTTCAGAATATCTACTACAGGGGTAGGCAACCTAAGGCCCAGGTGCCAATCGCCTTCTCATTCCGGCCCACGGGTGGTCCAGGAATCAGCGTTTTTTTTACATGAGTAGAATGTGTCCTTTTATTTAAAATGCATCTCTGGGTTATTTGTGGGGCCAGCCTGGTGTTTTGACATGAGTATAATGTGTGCTTTTGTTTAAAATGCATCTCTGTGTTATTTGTGGGGCATAGGAATTCATTCATTTCCCCAAAAAAATTTAGTCCAGCCCCCCCACATGGTCTAAGGGACGGTGGACAGGCCCATGGCTGAAAAAGGTTGCTGACCCCTGATCTACTAGCTGAACAACCTTAAGAATAAAGGATTGGTGAATATGTCAATCTTGGTTTCTCATGTTTCCAATCTTAAATCCAGTTCTTCACATTTCCAGCTCAGTTTTGGGAAGGGGGGATAAGTCCTCATTCTCCTAATGTATGCCTTCCTGTATACATTTGATGCCTAATACACACATTTTTGGAAAGCAATTTTCCTTAATATAATGCATTCTGTATGTTATTTTCACTGATATATGCATTCATATCACCCTAGCATGTGGATTTTTGTACACATTACTTAGCTAGAGAACTGTACTGAAAATTTCAAAGAATGCCTGTGTTTCGTTTCACGTATTGCTTTGAAAGGGCAAATTAGGTGGGCTCACCTATAAATATGAACTGAGTCAAATTTCTCATCTCTTCCTACTTAGGAAGCAGCGTAAGTGTCAAACACCAGCGGAATGATAGATACAGAAATGTGGGCAGATTGTGGGTGTGTTGTGCTTATTCCATAGCCAATGCCCTTTAATTTCTGCAGCACAGCCACAAGGATGATGCAACTTTACACCACATCAAGGGCTGGTGTGTTTTCCCTGCCAGGAAAATCAATAGATTTAAAAAGCAGTCCCAACAAAAGCAATAGAAGATTTAGGAAGCAAAGTTCCAGAAGGTGTGGAGCTGGATTTGGCAGCATGTACCACAGCGGACAGGGACGCGGGTGGTGCTGTGGGTTAAACCACAGAGCCTAGGACTTGCCAATCAGAAGGTCGGCGGTTCGAATCCCCGCGACGGGGTGAGCTCCCGTTCCTCAGTCCCTGCTTCTGCCCGCCTAGTAGTTCAAAAGCACGTCAAAGTGCAAGATAAATAGGTACCGCTCCCGCAGGAAGGTAAACAGTGTTTCCGTGCGCTGCTCTGGTTCGCCAGAAGCGGCTTAGTCATGTTTGCCAATGACCCAGAATCTGTATGCCGGCTCCCGCGGCCAATAAAGCAAGATGAGCGTCACAACCCCAGAGTCAGCCACGACTGGACCTAATGGTCAGGGGTCCCTTTACCTTTACCACAGTGGACACTGTGCATGAACTGTATGAAAAGGTTCTTCCAAATAATAATAATAATAATAATAATAATAATAATAATAATAATAGCTTTATTGTCAATGTAAATGTGTACAATGTGTACAATGAAATTAACCGAGCCTCCCTCCCCCCCCCCAAAAAAAAACCACTCAATCTCATTGCACTGTGTGTGCTTCTGGCACAACACACCAACCCCAAAAGTCAGTTGCACTATATTATTTTCCATTCAGCAGCCTAACAGCCCACGGATAGAAACTGTATTTTAGCCTGTTGGTATGACTGGTTATACTTCTATATCTCCTGCCCAAGGGTAGAAGATTCAAGAGGTGCTGGCCGGGGTGCAAATCGTCCCTGAGAATTTTTCTCGTTCTCCTCTAAGGCATCGATCCCTTGCAATGTCATCTAGCGGGCTCAGGAGACAGCCAATGATATCATGAGCTATGTTCACCACCCTCTGTAAAGACTCTGTAAAAACATTGTGGATGTTGCTCTGTATTCTGGAGGTTGCTCTCAGTAAAGGTCTGAGTGTTGCCAGAAGTATTCGCCTAGAGGGTGAGAGAGATTCTTCATCCACATCCCTAGTTTGATTTGACTCCAGGATGGGACTCCCAAGGGGAATGGGCAGGCAGCTTGTTAGACTGCAGGTCTAGAATCATAGAATCATAGAGTTGGAAGAGACCACAAGGGCCATCGAGTCCAACCCCCTGCCAAGAAGGAACCACCATCAGACCACTCCTGACATATGGTTGTCAAGCCTCTGCTTAAAGACCTCCAAAGAAGGAGGTCCGTGTCTTTCTGCTTGATATCCTCTGCAAAGGCCTTTCAGTGGCATGGGTGCTGCCTCTGGGGTGTACGAGGCAATCAGAGGAGGAGGGAGAAGGAGTTTTTGCTTGCATACTGCCTGCTAGGGGTGGCCTACCGTATGTGGCACCATGTGAGTAGCAACTTGATTGCACGGGTTGCAATGGAGGCTGCTAAAAGGACTTGTTAGTCCACACAAAAGCCAAGCCACGCAGCAGCAAATCCTGTCCAAGGCTGAGTCCAGATGGGAACATTAGCTCACAAACTCTTTCAGATCTGATATTTCTGCACACTCCCTTTTTTTCCAGTCACCCTATTGATCCCTGTTCTGCAGCTTGCTGCCTGCCCCAGAATTGGGCAGAAGATATTCAAAGTACAATCTCATGTGTAGCTTTTGTTCCTCTCTTCAAACACTCTTCCCACAGATAGCTTAGATGATTAGACAGCCATCAGTTTGTTCTTTTTAAAAAAAAAAAATGTGCAGTTCTGATTTAACAGACTTGTGCAAGATATGTAATAATAAAAACAAAATGCAGCAGCTTAGTGCTCTGAGTGGGGCCTGTGTGCGTGCCAATGCTTCTGCTAGTGAAGGCAATTCCATTTTCACTGCCTTCTCCAACCATTAAACTTCAGCTTCAAGCATCCAAGGATCCGGTCACGTTGCTGAGGCAGGAGGTAAATCAATTCAGTCCTGAGCTTCTCGCTGATGTTTTTTTCAAACCTCTCTACTACTGAAGAATTTGGGAGGTGGGGAAACAGCAGGAGGCAGCACGTGGGGTTGCTCTCTTGCCTCTTCTTTGTTTTTCCCCAAAACCTTTCCAAAGCCTCTTGCAGCAAACTCAGGGTTGATTTGATTCCCTTTCATCCATCTTAGCACCACAGTTCGATTCGTGCGTGCTTTATGCTGAAGTTGAAAACTAGTCTGAAAAGTCCAGAACGTGAGGAATTACCGTATTTTTTCCACCATAACACTCACTTTTGTCCTCCTAGAAAGTAAGGGGAAATGTCTGTGCGTGTTACTACATAGCAGCAAAGTTTTTCAGCTCGCCTACAGGTGGCGGGGGGGGGATCTGCTGCAGTCGTGAGCAGAGGATCCATGGTTCCCCTTCCTTCCCTCCTTTGTGGCTCACTTTGAAACAGCAAAGAGGGAGAAGAGCCGCTGAGTGGGGAGGAGAGAGGGACAGAGAGCCTGCTTCTTTAAAGGAGCAAAGCGGGAGAGGAGCCGCTTACACTTGTGTCCGGTTGGTTCCTTTAAAGCAAGCAGGCTCTCTGTCCCTCTCTCCTCCCACTACATAGCAGCAAAGTTTTTCAGCTCGCTAAGCCGGGGATGAGCGGGGAGGAGGGAGAAAAGCAGAGCCTGCTTGCTTTAAAGGAGCAAAGTGGGAGAGGAGAGGAGCCTTCTCCCCTTACACCCCTCTCCTGCATTATTAGCAGCATCCTTCTCCACACACCCCACGCGTGCTCCTTGTCCCTTGAGTGCTTTTCCTTCACTCCCCACTTAAAACGTGGTTACAAAGCACAGATCCACATGGATCCTCAGGATTCTTGCACTGGGTCACCCCAAATTCACCATCAGATCACATAGCATGCCCATGGCATGCTTGCACCAAAAAAATCACACACCCACTGTTGCCTGGGGCCGCAGTGGTGCAAAAACATGGTTACAAAGCATGGATCCACATGGATCCTCAGGATTTTTGCATTGGGCTACTCCAAACTCACTGTCAGATCACATGTCTGTGGCCACAGCATGAACCATAAAAATCACACATCCACTGTTTCGTTTAGAATATTTTTTTTCTTATTTTCCTCCTCTAAAAACTATGTGCGTGTTATGGTCGGGTGTGTGTTATAGAGCGAAAAATACGGTACCTTAATTTACAAGGGAAACAGCACATAAAGCAGCCCCAAACTTTTTACTATTATTATTACCTTGCACAGGTGGAAGGGGGCCTGAAGCAACAGAAATGTCACCACACATATGACAAACTGACCAATCACCCAAAAAATGCATTAAGCAGCTTTCACATCAGCAGTGATAACAGATGGATAAGGGGTTTACTTATTGGATTTTATTGTGGTAAGGGGAAATCCAGATTAAAGGGAAATGAAATGTGGGCTGAAATTCTGATGATGTTGTTGTGGAGACATCACAAAAACTTATAAGCATGAGTGGTACAGAGTCTGAAATAAACAGGCATGTGAAAACACCTCATCTCAGGTAGTTTGATCTGTCCCACTCCTTTTACTAGTGCCAGGTTGGCGCATGCACACACACACACAATTCAGACTAGGGTCTTCAGTAGGGATGGGGCTTGCTGCTCATCTGTGCTTGGTTAGTGCTTATGCTTCTCATCACATCAGCTTGGTTCATGTTGATGCTTAGATGCCTTTACCAGTTCGCACTCAGCGCATAGCAGGTATATCGAATGTGAATTTCTCTCTGCTGTCAAACTTTAGCCTGTTGAGCTAAAAATGTCAAGCTCTGGCTCAGCCAAGATTTGGACAGAGAGAACGTGTTAATCAGATTGGCAAATGCAAAACACTGAAAAGAACAGGAACACTGTAATAAACCATAGGCTCAAGAACCAATGACAGACATCTGTCAAGGTTATTCATTTGCTGATAAGGCTATAAACAAACTCCAAGGAATGTACTTTTTTTCCATCATGTGCATTGTTTGTGATGAAAGCAACTATAATTGTAGTGCAGGGGAAAGGGTAGATCTCTCAATCAGATGTGCAGTCTAATCTGCATCTCTTGTGCCATCCAGGCTCTCGTTCCTTCCATTCCTCCATCTTCCACAATGCCTACCCCATACCAAAGGTTCCTCAAGACACAGACCTACATTTTTTGTATTAACTCCATGTACACTGGGGGAGATATCAGCTTGCTTTGGGGGATCCCAAGGTTTACAGAATTCTTTTAAACAACTTAACAAGGAAAAAATACACACACACACACACACCCAAAAAACCTGAATCCAAATGAGGGTGGATTATCCCATGACATGTTGAGGGTCAAACTGGAAAAGAAACCATGGAAACAGTGCGGAGTCATGAAGTGTCCTAGAGGAGAATATGACTAGTTCGCATACCTGTTAGAAAGTGACTGCAACATTGGGGGGGGGGTCTCATTTGTTTCCATAATAACCAAAAGCTTTCATACTGAGGGCTTTACTGGGATATACACTCATCTGCTTGTTCTGTCTTACAACAGATGGGGGGAAAACACCTATAAGTGGTCAAGAGAAATGTAGCCATTGCGTTTTGTAAGAACACAGGTGGAGATGCTAAACCATTTAGGAAAACAGACACAATTAGAGATGAAGTTTCAATGTTTTATTCAAGTTGGGTTTGCTTGTTTGTTTCATTTTAAGTGGTGTCCAGTACAGCATTTTGGGGTCTAATGCCACACAAAAAAAGATGGAAGACTGAAGATGTAACCATTAAACTGCTAAAAAGAGAGAGAAGAGGTGATAGAAACAAAGTCCATCTTGTTTAATGCAATGTCACTAGGTGATTACAGTTACAAAAGACTTCCCTGCTTATGGCTCTGTCGTACAAGCTTTTCCATAATGAGTGCAAGGGAAAGAACCACAACACGGGGTGTGATTTTTAAGTGGTGTTGGCTGAGTCACATCAAACTTTCTACACGCCAAAGTTATACGAAGTGAACACTCTAAAGCACTCCAAGGACAAGCTGTTGGTGTAGGAAGAGAGCTGAAGGTGTAGGAGGGAGAACTAAGTAAGACTTAAACGTGTGTGATGCATCTGCCTGAGCAGCCCCTTATCAGACAAATTTGAACACTCCATCACAGAATGAAAGCCTGCTAATTCAAGTGACAGGAAAAGGAGCTTCCTGAGCACTTGGATGGATTGGCATTCTCATAGCATGAATTCCAAATGTTTCAACCATTTCAGGAACCATTATCTTAAGAAAACGGTTCAAGACAAGAATCAGACCTTCATATTAAGAGCTGGTAAGTATGGCGTTCTAATAAGCAACATTCCCCCAAAGGCCTGGAACTGGAGGGAAAAAATCATCACCGGCCTTCTCTGAAAACACACACTTTGAAGCTTAGCCTTCTTTAACCAGGTTCAACATGACTGACACATGGCAATAATTGCATCCCAGACATAAAACATTGAAAAGTACACTAAATTCGGAAGGTAGCTATGCTGTATAGTATTTCAGAATTAATCGCCAGAAATAACGGTGGTACAATTCCTTCTTTCATGCTTCAAATTCCAGTCCTAGACCTAGTTTGTGGCCACCTGCGTTGACATTCTTCCCATCCAACAACGCTGACAATGTCAATTTAATACCTGCATAGCAAAACAGGGAGAGAGAAGATATGAGCATTCATACTTAGGAACATAAGGGCAATGCATACAATCTGACAGCGATTTCTGCCCGGACAGTTTCCGACTGCCGTGTTCTGGCTATGTCTGGGAAATTCTGGACATATAGGAAGCCTATCTGAGAGATGTATGAGAACTAGACATACAATGGATATAAAGGGTTAATTAATACTTTCCTGATATAGGACAGTGGTTCCAAAACTTCAATACAACTACCAAGAATCCTCACTAAGCTATTTGCTCGCCATTCCTTGTGATGTCAGCATTAGCAACATTGTCCTTTGACTCACCCTCTTTTAGTATTTTAGATTTGATCCAAGCAAATGACTACAATAAATCATGATCAATTATCCATAATTCTTACACAGACTGATCGGCTTTTTCTGTCAATTTAGATTTAATATTTTTGGCACTGTAGTGGCAATTTTTTTGAGGAAGTACAGGGAAAAAAAATTTGGAAACCAGATGGAGTGGCATTCAGTCGCCTTCACAAGAATTCCAATTTAGATAAAAATAAAGCCTGAAAGAATTGATCACTAGGGTTGAAGAATAATCAGGCTTTCCACACAGCACAAGCATACAACAAAATCACGCATGTCATTTTCTACCATAACCAGAAAAGGACAGAAAAGGTCAGCAGAATCGAATACAATTCTATTCCATGCGTACCTGGCTTCAGAGTCTGAGTATATCCTAAACCAATCAGACTGGAATTATTCACTTTAGCCTGAAAAACAAAAGTGAAGATATCTTTCAAAGTTCTTGTTGCAGATCATAATTGTGGAAAACAGAAATGACAGTTTATTTCCTCAGGGGAAGGAAACTGGGAATTCGGAAAGCATGTGGATGTGTATTTGAAAACGCAGATCTTGTTGAGTTCAACAGGTCTCCCCCCGCCCTGCCCATCCCCATCAGCTAAATGTGCAAAGAACTACTCATGCATTTCCTAACAAACTCTTTACTTTTGCTGAACAAAAGTTTTCTCCAGGTGATCAGTACAATATTGTGGCTTGCAGCTCAAATGGCACAAGTAGAATGAACTTAGGCTGTTGGCTTGTGCCAGTGTAAAGGGAAAGCTAGTGGAAACTTATACCGCACCCCACCCCACCCATTTATAAATTTGAACCTAAGGCTAAGCATGATGTTTTGCTGCCATGAATCATCTTAAAAGCTCTCTGCAAGTCATCCAGTTGCCAGCCAGCCTCTATACTGCAGACAAAATATGGAAGGCTGGCCTTGAACGGGAGAGCCCTCGCTTTCCACTCTCCAGAATAGCTACTGCAGGTGCGTCATGCATTATTCCAACCAAGGAAATAATTAATGAGAGGGGTCGTCAACTTCTATCACAGCTCTGATTGCCTATTGGATCCTGCTTTTCACCCTGCCCTCGTGCCTCTACTGCCCGTCCCCGTTGCCCTCCCCAGTGGGGCCATGTCAGGCACCTGTCCACAAGTGGAATGAGCAGGATAGAACCACAGCCACCATAGTAAAGACCAGTGTTTTAAAGCATCAGTGCTACTGAGGCTACATGTGGGGCTATAATAATTAATGATGATGATGATTTATTATTTATATCCCGCCTATCTGGCTGGGTTTCCCCAGCCACTCTGGGTGGTTTCCAACAGAATATTAAAAACACCATAAAACATCCCCAGGAAGAAAAATGCAGAGGGGTTTTTCAGGTGCAGAGATTTAAAATAAAAAATGTTATGATTCAGATGTGATTGTGGGGCAATTAGTCGTACCCAGCAAAATTTATGTGGAGTAGTGAAATTAATGGGCTTAAGTTAGCCATGTCTATTCATTTCAATGGGGCTACTCAGAGTAGAACTAACATTGGACACAACCCTATATGTCAGGCATAGGGGACCTTTGGCCCTGCAAATAACAACAATAATAATAATTTATTTATTATTTATACCCTGCCCATCTGGCTGGCTTTCCCCACCCACTCTGGGCGGCTTCCAACAAAAGATTAAAAATACATTAAAACATCAGTCATTAAAAACTTCCCTAAGCAGGACTGCCTTCAGGTGTCTTCTAAACATCAGGTAATTGTTTATTTCTTTGACATCTGATGGGAGGGCATTCCACAGGGCGGGCACCACCACCAAGAAGGCCCTCTCCTCCTCCTTGCCCAGTGGCAGACTTTGGGCTTTCAAATATCAGCAGCGCCCTGTGTGACACCAAAATTCAGCGCCCGCCTTGCCTTCTGTTCTAAGTCATTGTTGTGGCACCCTCTCAGCTCAGCGCCCAGTGTGGGTGAACCAGTCGCACTCCCCTAAATCCGCCTCAGATGGAAGAGAGAACGAGCCAGCCACAGGTGCAACAGCTCTTGCAGTACTGCTAGTTCAAAACACACATAAATAAGGTTTGTTAAACCTTTTGGCTCATTCTCCCTTCTATTCTTTAGCCAGTTGTTTCATGAGTCAAAGGAAACGATGAGGAGATTGTCTGTGCAGCTGCCATAGCACAGCACTGAGCGAAGCTACGGCAGCTGCATACACATCCCAGCAGCAGTGAGAAGGCATGTGGTGGTGATAGCTACTCACAATGAGCAACTAGGCAAAGTGCTAGATCTACAAAGCTGTATTGCTGTTTTCTTGTTTCTTATCAACGAGTCCATGTTGTTAACACCCAGTGTATCTGAATACAGCTGAATAACATGGGGAAATAAATTAAGAAATGTGACATTAAAGGGAAAGCAAATGGAAACAAAAAAGATTTCGTGTTTATGAGAGGTGCTGAGGTGCAAGTGTCTTTTTTCTCTCAGGGCTGCTTTCCTTGCCTGGACTTCGCTTGATAAGTGAAGCAAGAGGAAGCAGTGATTACCAGGTGAGGTAGGTGACCCAGCAGATGGGTTGCTGTTGCTCTCCAGGAGGGGAGGGGAGGGGAGGGGAGGGCAGCAGGAAGGTCTGTGCATTGGCAGAAGTGCAGGACTGGCTCTGCTGGTGCTTTTGCACTGCACCAACCTCCCCGCCACCTTGCCCTTTGCAGGAAGCAACAGAAACCCACCTGCTGGGAAGCTGGCATAGCTGTTCCACCCCACCTGCTGAGCTGCTTCTTGGAGTTCCAGGAGAATTAAGCAGTCAACTTCTGTAACAGAATAAATCTCCATGAAAATGAGTGTCCACATGTTACTCACAGAGAAAGACGCATCTGGGTCAATTTGATATTTGGCAGCTATTCCAAAGCGGGTGTTGCTATTTCCAGCTGTCCAAGCAAGATTGACGGCAGTTTCCAACTTATTATTCACCTTCTGATAAATGGAACCTCCAAATTCTGTGCCATCATTCCTGTAAGAACATTTTTCATACTTTATTGTACAGTCATTTGTGGGAAGTGCGCAAGCCTAGGCATGGGTATGTTTATGATTTGCTGCTGAACTGTTCTAATGGTTGGATGCTGGGCTTTTACTTTTTTGTAATGTTTATATTGTTTAGCTTTTCATCATTTGTATACTGCTGTGAGATCCTACAGGACGAAGGGCAGTCTAAATTACAATAAATTATATATAGTGCTTAAAAAAAAAACATGAAGGAAATATATTAACAACATCCTTTCACATTTTTTATTTCTTCAATAAAATAGTGTGAATTTAAGTCTGTCATCCATTCCAAATCATTTCTGAACCCAGGTCTCCAAACCCTTCTTCTGGGTTTTGGAGATCTGGATTTAGAAATGATCTGGAAGGTCCTATATATTTGAATAAATATAAATTTGGATAAGTGAAGATACAATCTTCCTCCTACCAAAGCACATAGTGATGTTTAAAGAATCCAAGTTATTGATAAAGAAACAGTACCACCTTCCTTTTCACCAACTTGATAGGCTTTTTTCCCCTGTTACAATACTTTCCCAGTATGCAGTCTTCCCAGTACTTACACATTGGTGTGAAGCTGAAATTCATCGGTCTTGTAACCAACAGCAAAATTGCTCTGAGTTATTCTGGACTTAGTAGTCTCAAAAGTCATTTGGTAACCAGCCAGCCAACCTTCATAGCCAAAGACAAAGGCACCACGTATTGAAGGACCAGCAATGTCAAAATCCATGTCACAGCCCAAGTTGATATGTTCCCTCTTGTATCCAGACTTGACTTTAGCATTCTTCTTCCTAAAAGGAAAACCGTGCTTTACAGTATTCATTTTAAATCATGCATTCTAAAGCTATTTCCCCCTCACTGCTATGTACCAGTCCCATGCATTCTCCAATATCAGTTGCTGGAAACTACAGGAGGGAAGTGCTCTTGTGCTCAGATCCTGCATTTTGGTTGGCCACTTTGAGAACAGAACGCTGAACTAGATGAGTCATTGACATGATCCAGCAGGCTTCTCTTATGTTCTTGCCACCACCAGAAAACTTTAGCGGTAACATGGAGACTGCCAACACAAATTAACCTCTTTCTTTGTATGCTGAGCCGCTTGACAGGCTAGTCACCATGCATAAGCTGTCTTATGATGCTACCTCATCATGCACCTGGTGGCTGAAACAAGTAGGCCAATTTTTTCAGCCTCTCCATTATTAGAGATTTCAAAACAAAAACTGGATGGCCACCTATCATGGAGGCTACAGCAACAAATTTATTACATCAGCAGGGGACTGAACTAGATGATTTTGAGGTCCCAATTCTATGATTCTAACCAGGAATCAGTCCTGTTTTGAGCTGTTGAAATAGGCACTGCACTATTTCAATACAGGGGACTAATGATCAATGCAGTAGGTTAGGGAAATTATTTGGAACATTATCTGAAGATATTGACTCAAAACTGATGGCTGGCAAACATTTTACTTGCAATGCCTTTATCACCAGGCACCCTTCCACATGCTGCTTAAATTAAGGACCTACTTTTTTACCTGTTATTAATCAACCACATTATTTCCTCTCAATTCATTCAACCTGGATATTTACACTGAAGCCAATTGGAACACTGAGATGATCCAAGACCCCAGGTGCAACAGCTCATGGTTCGACATGACATGCACCCCAGGAGGGTGACTGCTACATTAAGCGGCAGACATATCCCTCTTTCACATACCGGCGCCTCCATTTCAAGTTTGGAGAAGAGGCAAACCTCAGAGCCACCTCAAGAGATCACAGTTCAAGGTTCACTGAAGGCAGGTGCTATCAGTAACGCACACCAGTCCTTGTCAAGCAACACTTTCACTACTTCATTTTATAAATGGTGTCACTTAACCACATAATTAATTCAAGGGATGCTGGCCCGCCTCCATTTTCCCTGGGATTAATTGAAAGGACGTGCGTATCTGACATTTGGGACTCCTGAACAGCGTGGTGTGTTTTTTTAAGGAGCTTTATATGGGCAGGAACCTGCCTAATAGTAGGCTAGAATATTTGTCCATCTAACCCAGAACTGATTAGACTGACTGGCAGTGGCTCATCAGAGTCTCAGGTAGCACTTTCCCATTACCTGTTATCTGATCTAGCTGGAGTTGCTGTGCATGCAAGGAACGTAGGAAACTGCCTTATGCTCAGACCCACAGCATGACCAGTGGTCAGGGATGATGGGAGTTGTAGTCCAACAACATCTAGGGACCCACAGGTTGAGAACTGCTGCCTTAGGCCATTAGGTTGGTGCTGGGCATTCAACTGGGTCCTTCTGCATGTGAAGCACAGGCTGTACCTCTGAACTATACTCCCTCCCTAAAGGATGCTTGTGTGGCACTGATGGAGAAACGGACAGTCATGAACAGTCCCAACTAGCATCTCAGGAAAGCTGCCACCTTCCTTCTTCTCTTCACATCCGCCCTGCGGTCTTGCTTGGAAGCCACAGGGAAAACTTCCTTAGCCATTCCCCAGCTTTCTTTGCCAGGCATGTCGCACACCCTCTCTTTCAACTCCCAAACTCCATCAAGGGACCCTGTTATAAAAGGAGAGCAGGGCCTTTCCCCACTGAAGCCAGTGGCTATGCTGGGGTGTTATACCAACATGCAGGAAGCCAGCCTCCTCTGTGCAGCTTTCCTTAGCACCTCTGCAGAAATCAGGGACAGGTTATCCCATCCCAACATGAAAGATGGATTGGGGGGGGGTCTCTTTTGTGTTAGCAAATCACTCCTCCATTGCTGATATATGACTGGTAAGTCACATGTCTGTGTTTACTTTCCTGAGCTGGGAAAGTCTGAGGATGGAAGTTACGTCTTATCTCTTCTGTTATGTCATGCTGTTGCACTGTGTTTTTCTCTCTGTGTCTGCTGCTGAAGAAGAGAGCAGACGCCATTATGATTTGTCCTGTAAATATTGCAAAATAAATCTAAGAATGCTCACATTCATGCTTCCAGTCATCACTGCAGACTCCGCTGATTAATAGCGTGCACAGGATCATCCAACCTGTGTCCCTGAGTGCTCCAGGATGAAGACTGGTGTCCATCCTGGAGGAGCACAACACCAGACAACGCCCAGAGAGGCTTGTCTCATACAGGAGGCAGTGGGGCCCCCAAGGCGTGTTATGGACACTTTGACCTCATATTGAGCTTCAGAGGTGCTCCAAGGTACCAGGTCAGGGGAGAGGTGTGGCTGGTGGTCAGTCAAAGTTTGCAGACACCTGCACCAAGGGAATGACAGAACTGAGGTTCATCGCTCCCTTGTGTGGTTTCTGCTGTGCCACCAATGAGGCAGCAGGAAGGCAAGAATGGAGACAGAATGGAGGACCCCTAGTGGAAAGGATTACCTGTCGCTGGAGTCCAGTCCACACAAGCATTCCTCTCAATACCCACTCACTTGGAAAGGGGATTTATGGCTCTGTGTCTTACCTGCCTTTAAGATGTTGCCCTCCTCACTCTGCTATCAGTAATTCAGCTGTTTTGAAAATGCAATTTCTGAAATTGGGTTGCAAAGGGCCACACTTAATGCAACACTAAACACACAACATGCTGCGGCAACTTTTGTCCTTTCATTGCTAATGGCAAGTACAGGGAGACCAGTTTTCATCAGGACTGTGATGTCGGAGTGGGGAGTGGGGAGGAGAACCACTGTGGCTCTGATGAAAATCAATGTTCCCTGTGTCTTGGGTGAATAGCAGTTCTGCAGAGAGGAATTTTATTTAGCACAATGGTGAAGGAGGAAGGAGTGAAACCACTCCTTTCCTACATTCCACAGTCCCCAAAGTGAATCACACACACCCCAATTTGAAACAAAAAATATGCAACAACCAAGAGGTGCATTTAACACCATGTCTAAATTGGGTCTTAAAACGGCTAATTCCCAAATGGACATTTTAAAATCACACCAGTAATTAAAAGGATCTATTTAATTTAATAATTTTAGTAGATCTCTGATTTAGAGTTTCGTGTCAATGCTAAGGCGGATGCCACATTAACCCCTGGTGCTTTTAGCAAAGGTGCTCTGTCATTTTACATTTTTTATTCCCATCCAGGTAAGCACTGCTAGTAAAACCTGAGTTTGTAATGATGCTGCAAAGCCAAATCTGGAGGCTATGGAGCAGATACTCAGTAATCATTCTGAGATTGAACATCCACAACTCAGGAAAGGGACACCATACGTAATGAATGCAGCCCTGATTACTAGAAATGCAATGCGCTACTTTTAGCTGTGCAACATTCTGACATCAGGAGCATTTAGAAAGGATGATAAAAATGAAGACACACACACACAAATATTAAGTACATATAATCCCCCAGCTGCTTAATCCTCCTGGCCCACATAACATGCAGGAAACAACCACAGCATCAAAACCTTTCATCCAACCAAAGGCATCTAGCGTTACAGCCTGCAAGAATGGAGACCAAAAATCCAGCTGCGGCAGGGGAAGAAGAGGCGTCCCAAATAGCACAACTTAGTGGTAAAGAGTGAGACAGTTATTGTTAAGTAGCACTAAATAGACCTTGCACTGCAGGCTGTTGGAAGATGTATTTTGCATTTATAAGACCCACATGTGCATCTTAAGCCAAAATTAGCAGCAGTTATGACAAGTGGCTCAAGTGATTAACTATTTTAAATAGCACCACACTTAAGTTTGCAAAAAGAAAAGACCTTCATGAAAAGGGGAGGGATGATCGCACACAAAGGATAATCACTAATGCAGCCCAGATTGGAAAGATAAAGCAAATTAAGCAGGCAACTAACAACAACAAAAAAGGTTATTCTACTGTATGAATGTACCCACTCCTTACCCAGTGTTAGGAGAGAATGAGGAGTCAAAGGTCAGCTTCAGTCCATGTGCAAGCTGAACAGAAAAAGAAATTCACCAATTGCATTTATAGTTTGAAAAGATGAGTACTTAAAGAGTTGAAAAACTGCCATCTTTCAATGTAACACTCACCTGATCTTCTAAAGTTATCTCTGTGCCTAGTGTGTTGTCTGTGTTCCACTTCTCTGTGAATGTCAAGCCATATTCTGTCCACCTGTACTTGGTTTCCAAACTTCCAGAAACTTTGGTTGTTTCTGTGTTTGCTGAACCTGAGCTTGTAAATTCCTAAGGACAAAATGCAGGGTGAAAAATTGTTTTTCACAAAGTCACCTTACAGAGTTAGAGAAATATACAGGCCCCTGTCCAAGTAGACAGGTGGCTTTATTGGAAGTGTCAATTAAAATGACATGAAAAAATCATGTTTGGTCTTTCTCTACTCACCAGTCCATTTTCAGATTTTGTTTTCAAATCCAACTTTATTAAGCCAAATCCTAAGAAAATATAAATAAGCCAGAATGATGTCAGTAACCATCTGGGGCAGAGGCAAGCAGAGATTCTGAATGAACTTTCATAAAATGTAAGTCTTCTATGCAGGAAGAAAAGCATTTAAGAAGCTACACTAATTTCAGCAGCTTGCAGAAAGTTGGGATATGATTATATTCACATGATATATTACCTAGCCACAGGACAATCAGGATAAACATGATAAACTTTTGCTGCTGCTCTTACAAGAAGTAAAATGAGCAGCATTTTTATATATTTCAGTTGATTGGTGTGTTTTCAGTTGTATCTGTTTTAATTCGTGTTGTGAGGGAATACTGGAAGAAAGATAGGATATAAATAAAATGAATAATGGGAAAACACATGGTGAGATCAATGATTCCATGATCTATTTAACAGAACACAAACAGTTTTCTTCAAAGGATCAGAAGGCAAATTGCTGAAATAAATACTCCAAAGTAAAGGCCCAAATGAACAAAACCATCTTTAGTACACAAATTCAAAGGTAGCTGGGACTTGGCCCAAATTTACTCCCTTCCACAGGTTGCCGAGTAAAGTGACAAGACTGATTACTCAGGCTGACAGCAGCTGGATAAAACTGTTAATTCAGTCTGGTCAAAAAAGGGACATGTCTCCCCTTGTCTCTGCCACTGAAAAACAATTTAAAAACACACAATTGCCAACGCTGCCTCCAGATATACAGTTAGTTGGGCTTAGATAGGCTTTTACAAAGTGGGAGCTACATCCGAGAACTATTCTTTGCATCCCTCTACTGCAGTTTACACCTTGAAGGACATGAGCTATACTCATAAATACATACAGACAGAGAAGTCCTGTGCATCTTTAGTCAGAAGGTTTACTAAGTGAGCTAAATGATGCCCAGAAGCTAGTGCATACTGGGAAAGACCTATTCTTAGGGCACGGCTTGATCTATGTATATTGACTGTGATCTATAACACACACAACTGGCCAGAAACTGCAATTATAGTTGTGTGAAATCCTTGAAATCAACAACCCAGATAACCAGTGAAACACCACCCATTTCCTTGTGGCAATATTTACCATATCCCTTGGTGAAGATGTCTCGAGCAGATTTTCCTAGGTCAGCATAAGCAGGGGGAACAGCCATTTTCTGCCAAAAAAAGAGAAAAGACACTTGAGTTATGGTTTTGTGGAGAATCCAAACACCACAGTGCTTTTGTCATTCCAGAGGTCCAGCCACCAATTAACCAAAAAGCCTTTTTCATGTTACATCACTGAGATGCCCTCTCACTGGTCGCTATAAAAACAAACCCCACAATCAAGAACAAAGCTGAGTTTGTCGTGACCTTTATTTGTAATGTTGAATCACCTGAAAACATATATTGAAGAAAAATTGGATAAGAAAAAAACTCCTGGGGCTTTAATTTACTTTTTGATCCTTAACAACATGAACAGATCACAATGATCTGGGCTGCCAGGAGCATGTGAAACATGTCGCTCTGAATCTGCTGAGTTAACAACATCTTCTCTCCTCCCCCACCCCCGATATAGAGCGCACTATTTATGTTTTCCCTTCTTCTAAATCTTTCCACAAAGGAAGGAGATAGTATGATTAAAGCATTTTTATTCTCTTTTCCAGATAGCCTTGAAGCCCAAAGCATCCATCAGAAACAGCTGACAAAATCAAACAAAGCCATCAAAGCTATGCAATATTAGGATCTGGATCCAGCACCTTGTTAAATGTCAATACATAAAAGTTATTCTAAAAACAATCATTCTTTAAGAACATGAACCATAGAGATCTATTTCATAGCAATCAAGTCTATAACCACATGAGGTTAACAAATCTTATAATTGAGCTCAATGAAATGACATTTTAAAGCATCTTTGCTCTTCTCCTGCAAGGCCAGTATGTTACAGATAAGTAGAGTTGCCTTGTAACAATCAAGACAGGTCCAACTCATGAGCCCTTAAATCCTTTACTCTTCACCCAGATGAATATGCAACAGTGCCTTACAGCTTATCTGATTCATTACACATGGTGCAGGATTGTTTATTGTAGAAACTGAAGATTCCACCCTCATTTCTTAAATGGATTAGAAGATCCATTAGTATACTACTAGCTACACACCATAGGTTAGAAGCTTTATACAAAATAATTTATTTTGCCAATAAGCAACAGGCATTGAGAAGCTATTTCATATTTCACAGAGAGAATTATTTACCATAATTCCACCAAAAAGGAGAACGAAAAGTAAGGATATGCTGAACACCAAATTTTGCATGTCCCTAAACCGTTTTGGATCAAGCACCACTAAGTTGTTGCTTATTTTGGCTCCAGACCAGAAGCAATTTGCTTTTACAAGAGAACTACCAGAGCACATATGTCAGATAGGTACTTTAGCAGTTATTCACAGCCTGGAGCGCTAAGTGCAACAAGCTGTTGCATGCCAGAGTTGGATACTGCTCTTAGATAAGGCAAGAGTCTCAAGAGTCTCTCTTCTGGCTCAAATTGAACTGCTACATCAAGCAAACCGAGAAAACAAGCTACAGAGAATCTTTCTGACCTAGTGACATAGTCAACATTCTTGAGGGTACACTGATTGAGAGATACAAACCCCAGGTGAAACTAACTTAACTATTCTGTGGTCGTCTCCAGGGTGCTCCAAGCCTGGCACCCAACTCAGTAAACTTAAAATGGATGCTCCTCAACTAATGAGATCTTTAGCAAAATGGAAGACCCGAAGGCCAAGAATCATATACTCAGCAGCGTAACTAGTCACTCACGTGCCTGGTGCAGCACGCACATCCTGCAACCGGGAGAGGGGCGAGCCGCCCATGGGGATGGGGGGAGTGCTGCATGGAGCCTCTCTGCTGCCTCCCCTTCAGCTGTAGGGCAGCTGAGGGACAGGCAGAGGGCAGGTGCAAGCCCCAAACTGCAGTTTCAGGCAGCGCAGAGCCTGAAGGCACCCATACCACCATGTCACTCCCAGGAGAGACGCGTGGCTTGGGCACGCTGCAGGCCCCGCAATAAGTGCCAGCCACATTTCGTTATGTTTGTTGACTGAACTAAAAAGTTTTGTGAGCCCCATTTTTTAAAAAACTCACATTTTTGTCATTTTGTCACATCCCCTCACTGATGACACTCGGGGCGGCCCGCACCCTCCCTTCCTCTGCCACTGCATATACTCCAGAGGTCCCCAAACTAAGGCCCGTGGGACTTGTTTATCTGGCCCGCAGCAACCCCTACTGCCCGCTGCCGCCACCCGCTGTTACCTGCGCTGCACGGCTGCCCACTTCCGGGTTGGAGGAGCACCGGAAATAGCTTGTGCGCATGCGCAAGCATTATTTGCGTATGTGCAAGCATTATTTCTCGTGCACATCCAGGTCAGAGGAGGCCCGTGAACATGCGCACAAGCTATTTACAGTGCTCCTCTGACCCAGAAGTGTGCTAGAAATAGTGTGTGCGCACGCGTATGGGCACGCGCTCCCCCGCCCTCTGGCCCGCCATGCGATCGGCGCTGGAGACACCAGCCCAAGGCGCGGTAAGTTTGCTGACCCCGATATACTCAATACGTGTCACTGTGAAAAGCTAAAAGAGAGCCATGGAATGTTAACAGGTCTCAAAAGCAGTTGACCTGAATGTGAGCACTAAGTCAGAGAAGGGACCTCTCATAATTCTACAGGTGTCTGGAGTAACTAGATCTGTGTGCATCTTTCCATGTGGCAAGCACTGTCTCTGCTCCAAAACCAGAATATTCCTCTCAGAGGAGCTTGTCTTCATAGGCCCCCTTCTCCAGTGCTGTGCTTGTCCACTGCTATACTAGTGTGAGCTGGAGGAAACAATACCTGGAACAGCTCCTTTACATCCTTAATGATGTTTTCGTGGTGCTCAGATGTGACAGCTATCAGTCAGGACAACTTCTATTCCAACTGGCTACAAATCCATTCTAAAACTCCAGCAGGTAGCACTGAAGAAAGCCACGTCACCAGGATCAGCTCCGGGGTTTTTCAAGAAAGCCACCACAGCACGGGAAACGTCAGTGATGGCTGTGTGATGAATCGATCATGACATGCCGGCTTAATGCAGCAGTCTAAACTATGCCTATGAAGCAGTGGGAGGTGTCTAAATCCCATCTTATGCAATTACTGAAATTAAGGAATATTAAAAGGTAATCCTGTATCTAATGAGAATTGACTTCTAAGCAACTATTAACTTCGCAGGGGATCAGGTGTCTGAAACAGACAATATCACAGTGTTTTTTCTGTGGTTAACCCCGATTAAGATATGAATCATCAAGGGGAGGAAAAGTTACTTGCTTCCTCTGTGCAAGAGCTGATCAGTCATTTAAGTCTGCGGTAGCTCAAAGACAACCGTCAGCCTCCGCAAGTTGAAAGTTCAATGAGCTTAATGAGTGGGGCTGCGAGGTCTTAACAGGGCAGCCTGTAAATGCCCCTATATATCAGTCCTGGGATCTCAGAATGTGAACTCCGAGTGGGTCACAAGTGAAACTGCATGTCAGTGTCTGATCCCAGCCTTGAAGATGATAAAGCTATCACATGACTCAATCCCTGTTCAAGGATATCACCAAGACTGAAATAGCAGGGACAAAATGCAAGTCAGTGTTAAGCGCTCCTGACTTAGCAACACTAAACTCTGGCATCTGTTGTCCCACCTCATGATTCTGCAATTTATAGGATTATTACATTTTTAAAAGATGCTGTGGAAGCAAAGTCAGGTAGCAAGCTTTAGAAGCTAATTGTTTTAGGAAACACCAACTGGCAGGAATAGGTTCATACTTGGGTTAAGAAGCCTCCTTCTAAAAGAAAAGCAAGTTTGTTCTTGTATAGCCCTGTCACTGATGATATAATAACAATAACAATAACAATAATTTATTATTCACACCCCACCCATCTGGCTGGGCTTCCCCAGTCACTCTGGGTGGCTTCCAATAAAAATACAATAAAACATCAAACATTAAAAACTTCCATAAACAGGAATGCCTTCAGACATCTTCTAAAAGTCAGGTAGTTGTTTATTTCCTTGATATCTGATGGGAGGGCGTTCCACAGGGTGGGCACCACTACCGAGAAGGCCCTCTCCTCTACCTGGTTCTCTGTAGCTTCACTTCTCACAGCGAGGGAACTGCCGGAAGGCCCTAATTGCTGAACCTCAGTGTCCGGGCAGAATGATGGAGGTGGAGACGCTCCTTCAGATATACTGGGCTGAGGCCGTTTAGGGCTTTAAAGGTCAGCACCAACACTTTGGCATAAGAAAAGGTCGGCACCAACAAAACGGCATAAGAACTTTCTCTAAAAATAAATACAAGTCTGCATAGCCACAAAGGGATGACAAGTTGAAATTGTTTTGGACCCTTGGGCATGGAGCAATTCATTTTTTAAACCAAAAGGAATGATTTGATGTCTTAAAAAAACTTTTCATATCTTATTTTAAGGGCACAAGAAAAGCCCTGCAGGATCAGGCCAAAAGCCCACCAAATGAGTTCTAACAGTACACAACCAGATACCCACTGGAAGCCCAGAATCAGGCCCTGAGTGGAACAGCATTCTCCTAACTTGTGATTCCCAGCAACCAGCATTTGAAGGCATAGAGCCTCTGACTAAGCGGGGGGAGAGATGCAGTAGCAGCCCTAATGCCTGTTCTGCATTAGTAAAAACTCATTTGTTCAGTGTGGCAGCAACTTCCCATTGGAACTCCCTGCCTATTGAGACCAAGCTTAGAAAGTTAAGATCATTTTAACCTGTTTTAGTATTTCAACTTTTGTATATTTTAAAGTATAGTTGCAAATTTCTCTTGATTTAACTGTTTTATCTTTCATAAGCAGCTTTGAGGTGTTGTTGTTTCACAACCGGGCGGTGGATGAATTTTATGAAATAGATAAGAATACACTTCTCAGTCTCCGCTGTGAAAACCAATGTACATTAGGCAGTCTTAGTTCCAGCTTTCGTCAACCTCTGCCTTGGCTCCCATCTCCATGCCACTTTCTGCTGATCCATCGCTCTTGCCCTTAGTTTGTGCCTCTTCTGCAGCTGGTCCAGAAGCTGTGGATCCTGCTCCTGTACCAGCTACACCATGGGTAGGCAAACGAATGTCCAGGGGCCAGATCATGCCCAATCACCTTCTAAATCCGGCTTGCGGATGGTCCAGGAATCAGCATGTTTTTACATGAGTCGAATGTGTCCTTTTATTTAAAATGCATCTCTGGGATATTTGTGGGGCATAGGAATTTGTTCATTATTATTTTTTTCAAAAATATGGTCCAGCCCCCCACAAGGTCTGAGGGACAGTGGACTGGCCCCCTGCTGAAAAAGTTTGCTGACCCCCTCACTGCTACCTGAGCCCCAGGTCGCTTGCCGCCACCACACACCCCAGCCAGGCAGGAGGAATGGACTTTAGACCCCCATCAAAAGAGTTAAAGAGTAACAAGTAATGTATCATTTTCACGGAATCTGGAGACGGCAGAATCCTAAGGTACCAGCAGCTACAGAATGTCAGGGCTGATCTTGACACAGTGTTTGGTACTAAGGCAATCCATCCCAATAGGAGGAGCTTTGTACAAAGAAGTTTTCAGGTTTGGTCTTAATCACATAATATTGTGTTTTTCTCTAAGTAATTCAGCTTTCCTTGCTGCATTTGATCACCTCCTTGCTGCTGGTTAGCAGTAAACCCCCCCCCCCCCAAACAAGATGTAGCACACAGTGTTAGAAACTCAGATATATAACCTAGGTGCCAAATGGCTTCTTAAACCAAGATTGCCGTAGCCAAAACAGAATGTCTAGTTGCTATTTTGGGGTAAGACAGCTCTTATTTTTCAAATGATGTCTTATTTTTCAAATGATGGACTGGCTGTGATTGAGTCTCAGTTAAACATCTGGCTAGTTCAGATGTCAACCTTGAGCAAGGTTAAGAGCTCTGAGAACTTAAATAAGAAAACTGACTTGATCCAGGGACAGTCACTTATAAGAGGGCCATTCCAACCTTTTTTTCCTTAATGGTGACTGCTGCTGCTCAGGCTGCACAGAGAAAGCAATTTGATTCCACAAATTCATTCTAATTGTGCAGATAAAATATAACTGATAGAATTCTACAGGATGGGGTATCAGTGTGTGGAAACAGTCCATCTTCACTTGGTTGCAAGTGGTCAAAAGCCAGCTGGAAAATGTGACTGGCGCCTGACCAATTTCAAACACTGATAGCACACCTTGCCACAAAGCTACTGTAAGCAAAGAATTTCTACATACTTTGAATCCTACCTTATTCTCCCCGACTTACTGTGTGAACAGGTGCAGAAAGCAATCAAACCTAAGCCCTTCAGCCCACAGAACATGAATGATATCAGCCTCAGTAAGATTTACACATTCATATTACTAAATACAAAGGTGATTCAAGAGACTAATATTTGTTCTGACTTCCTGCTCCACAGTCAAACCTCCATAAAATTCCAGCTCTAACCCACACGCAGACTTCGCAGTCATACTGACTGAAGTGACATTTTGCATGGGATTTGACCTGACCACACAGAAGTGGTAGGGAAATGCCTTGCTACTCATTTGCTGATAATATTTTTACATAAGAACATCAGAGCCTGCTTGGTCAGGACAACGGTCATCTAGTCTTGCATTCTGTTCTCACAGTGGCCAACCACATGCTTATGGGAAACCAACAAGCAGGATTCAAGCACTCTCCCCTCCTGTGGCTCCAAGCAACTGGTTTTTTGAAGCATTAGTGCCTCCATCCACTGGGGCAGAGCATAGCTATGATGGCGAGCAGCCATTTTAGTGACTCTCAAACTAGATACATAACCCGCTGAGGAAGAAATCCTACATCTGCTAACTTGGTCCACAAACTCCAGTGCTGCCCAAGCAATTGTTCACACTGTATGAGGTTCTGTTCAGTCACCTGTAAATGTTTCCTATTTCAGAGAAATAATTTCTCCCAACCATTATAGGCTGGAATCCATACCTTTTACATAGGGAATGTCTAAAGCACAGAGATGTGGCCACCACAGAAGTCAGAGCCAAACGTATCAGACTGCAGAAGTGGAAAGTCGCCAAGTCTCCTGATGAAAGACCTCTTAGATCTTGCAGCTCGCAAGCAATAATACATTATATTAAAAGAAGGGTGGAATATACATTTCAAAATATCCCACATAATTTCTTGGAATCTTTTGCAAGCTGAAAAGACGGATTTTGCTCCCTCTGCACCACCAACACTGATTTGTTTTCTCTCTCTCTCTCCCTTAATCTTTTTTCCATTGTAAAAAATTGATTACCAGAATGGTCAAATCAATATATGTAGTAACTGTAAATGGTGCCTTATTTAAGGCACAGAACTTGACACATCAATGACATGAAAGGCATGGGGCAGGGAGAAAAATGGGACATTGCAGATTTAATGCTACCTGTCCATTATCACTAACTGCATTGCTGGGAATTGGGGGGGGGGGGTTCTTTCATTGTATCTTTTTAAAACATTTCAATAAACAACAAACAAAATGGACCAAATTTCTTCTCTATATATCAAGCCACTATCCCTCCCATATGTCTATATAAACACACACACACACACAACCCATTCCTAACAGCGCTAGCCTTATCTTATCTCCACTGTCACCTAGGTCATGTCTATCTCATCTTTGCTACCCTCAGTCAGTATCTGACTTCTACCAATCTTCGCCTTTTGCATCTAATGTTCCTTGGTGAGAAACAATTTGCACTCAGCTCCTGCTTTCCTTAGGTGGTAAAAGGACAGTGAGTGCACAGTTCTCTGGCTCTGTGCTTTTATGTTGTGCATTTGATGATTTTCTTTGCCTTCTCTCCAATGTTATCCATCATGCAATCTTGATGTACCTTTCATATACTCATTATCAAGATCTGAATGCAGCATTGTGAGCACTCAGTTCTGACTCCACCCCCTAGCTAGACGAGGATACGGGAGGAGAACAGGAATGACAGATGTGCCCGAGTGTATCATTTCTCAAATAAATAAAGCATGGGCAGAGCTTTGTGTTTAAAATTTATGTTCCTTCAAAGCAACAGTTGGTATGCCATGCCAATGAAATGATAGAGAACTTGATTACAGACTCACCATGGATTTTTATTCAGAAAACAATATTAGCTCCACATATTACAGGATTACAACTCCCATCATGCCTGAACATTGGCCATGCTGGCCAGACCTGCTGGGAGTTGGAGTCCAACAACATCTGGAAGGCCACAGGTTTCACCGCCCTGATGAAAGCAGATTTTTTTATTATTATTAGCCTAGCTAATTCTCTGATCAAATTTAGGCTGACATCCTATACAAGCTTACTAGTAAGTCAGTTGCATTGAACTCAATTATTGTTCTTAAATCTGCATATATAGCTGAGAATCTAACTGTAGCCTCATCATATATATGTATCAACTGAAAATCATGCTGCAATAACTTTTCCGCAAGAAGCTCAGTTTTGGAAGCAAAATACCTTCTTCTTTTGTGTTTTAAGAATTAGATTTTGTTCTTACTTTGCCTCTAGGTGTCTTTTTAAATGTGTTGCTTTGTTTCTGCTACAGACTTTATGAAAACTGCTGGGAAGCCTTTTAACAGGGCATCTTGGAGAAGATTTTACCAATGTTGCCCACACATGAACAGTTCTATTGAAATAATTATATTAAAAGGAAAGCACATCACTAGTATATGCCTTGCTAAAATAGCAGAGGCATATGCAAATGGAGCAACTGAAAAACAATAGCCTCAGTGTAACTTCCCACTGAGATCAGTATCTGTTAAATGTAATATGTGAATGGCTACATGAGTCTGTTTTGCTCCTTGGACCCTTGTCTGGAAGACAACATCTGTACTGGCAGTCAGAATATTTACATATGACACTGTACATGCTTCTTTCATACAGTAGCCTTCAATCCCTTGGATTTCCAGTCAGTCAACCTGAAGCAGCTGAGGACATCTGACTTCTGCACATGTTATCACCTGCTGAATCAGGAACCTGTGGACATATGTCTCATATGTATCTGAAAGTGGGTGCTATCTCTCGGCATTGCTTTTGACAAACAATCTGTTTGCAACCCCACTAAACAAAAAACAAACAAAAAAAATAGCAGGAGTAAAATGATGAAATTAGAGGTGGTAATTAGCATACAGATTTTTCCTGCCATTTTCACAGGGGAATCAAGTTCGAACAGAAGCACACATGTGCAGAAAGGATGAGGGAGTAGCAACATTGTCCAATGAACACTGTAGCCACTAGTGTTAATGAAATTTAGCATGTCATGTAAAAAAAAAATCACAGTTCCATACTGAAGTGTGAAAGAAACATTAGTCTCACATGTACAAGCATGTTTAGAATTGGATGTCATGTGTCAGTTTTGCTCAATACCAAAGCACATTTTCAAAACACACATTTATGTTTTATCCCCATACATTTGGTTGTCAATGACTTTGAATTTGTGCTAGTAGTTAATACTGTGTTTAATTCTATTACAAACAAAAAGGATTGTGACACTATACATGGAAAGTTAGAAATATCCCACATATAATTAACTGTCTATTTGCTAGATATATGTAATGTAATAGGCACTGTAGAATTCTACCTACTTAGCAGCTATATTGGCCTTATGAATGGCACTAGGATTCTGCCTAGGGCAACAAATACAATCTGCATCCAGCCATAATGGCTGCAAAAACCAGCTGCAAAAACAGGTCACATTCAGATAGCCCTTTTGAAACACATCAAAATCAATCTGAGAATGAAGGTATTTCCCATTGCAGACAGTGGAATTTGATGTAGCCATGCTCTTGAATATTGAAAAACCCTTGCTATTTATTTTTTAAATGACATTCCTTTAGAATTATCTACATCCATTTGAAGACATTCAAATACACCCATCCCTTTGGGGCAAAACCTCATGACTCCATGTTCTCCGCCCATTGAACTTTTGCCTTCACCCAGCAGATATAAGAACACGCAAGGGCATTAGGGGCATTTAGAGGTCAAGGGGAAGAACCTGAAAAGAGGAAACTGGAGGGAAGCAGCACCCACTAACAGGTAGCCAGGAAAGGCGACGACACTGCTACCTGTGCGCTGCATCTAGACCTTGCCAAGCCCACGTTATCGTGTCTGTGGCCTACCCCGGGGTCACACCATCTGGCATCTCTACTACTTGGGTATGTGCTGCCCAGGAACGCAAGGAGCATTCAGCTCGAGGCCTTTCCAGCGAGGAAGAAGAGCACATGGAGTCGGCGCGAAGCACGCTTCGCGCACAGAGGTCACCTACAGCTCGGTGCTGCTGAGCGCGGGGAGAAGGGGAGCAGCAGACCCCCCCTCGTCCCCGTCTTCCAGGAGCCCCCGGCGGGGATGGGCTGGCACGCAGATGGCGCTGGCTTGGAAGAAGAGGTGTCCAAGGGCCAGCCGGGCACCTCTGGGAGGGAAGGATGGAGAGGCGGAAAGAGGTCTGATGGGAAGCAGATGCGCATGAGGGAGGCCCGCGGCGGCGAAGCGAGGCGGCCTCGTTCAGGGCTTTCCGGGGCCTGCGGCGGCGCGCCGATCAGGCAGCCTTCGCGGCCTTGAAATAGAAAGGGCAAGGCGCCAGGGGTCGCGCTGGAGGGCAAGGCGATTTCTCCTCGCCATCCTCGCGACGGCCACCTCCCAGGCCTGCAGTGGCGCAAAGCCTTCTCCTTCCCCCAGCATCCCTCTCTCCGGCTGCGGCGGGCAGGGGAGCAGTAGCCGCGCCAAGGCCGACTGCCCCGGCTCGCCTCCCTCCCGATCCCTGCGGCGGCCCGGAGAGAGGCTGGCAAGCACCCCGGCGCCGCCCGTAGCGGCCGATCTGGCTCGCTCGCCTTACCGTGTCTTTGCCGTGGCCGCAGCAAGGCTTCTGGTGAGCGGCGGGAGGGGCGGCGGCGGCGGCGGAGGCGGCGTGGAACGGGGCGGATCTTGCAGGCGCCGAGGCCAGCATCGCGGGAGAGCCACGGGCAGCAGGCAGGCAGGCAGACGGACCCTCCCTGCCGAGCAGAAGGACGTGACTGCGCCGCCGTCGGACGCTGGCCGGCCGCGGATAGGCTGAGCGCCGGGGACGGGAGGGGGGGATGGCAGAAGAAGCGGGGCTGGGCTTTCCGGGCGAAGGGAGCGGCTCGGCCAATGAGCCAAAGGCGGCGTCTCTCGCGTCTTAAGCCGCACGGTGGTTGCCAAGCGCGACGCTGGAGGCGGGCGCCCGCGGAGTCGCCGGATCGTTCAGGTTTAGCGTATCGCCTTTTCTGCCCCGAGACGGGGTGGCGAGGAGGTGGTGTTAAATGCCTCGTCTCCAGCTGAAATCGGTGGCCCTCGCTTCCAAGCGGAGCTCCCGCTCAGGAATGGCGGTCTTTATCAGCATTTATTCCTCGCTTTACATACCCAAGTCTCCAAGCGAATAGAACACTCGAAACAGCTAGAAATCGGTTAAAAGTCAGAGAGCAGAGATCGCTACACCAGATAATCCGTGAGGATCGTTCGCACGTAGGCAGCGGAAGGCTGGTGTGAATTCCGGATATGCTAAAATGCATGCCAAGAATGCACGGTGGGGGAGCTGTCCAAAAACGTAAGCAGCATCTGCTGAATCAGGCCAGTGAATCCTCTAGACCAGGGGTCAGCAAGGTTTACCTCGCCTGGGCCGGTTCACTTCAGCGGAGACCCCTACATGGGCCAGATCGCGTGTGTAAGAGTGCACGCAATTTCCAGCATCTGCATCTGTGCAGATGCGATTTCCGGCATCTGTGTCTGCGCACATGTGTTTTTCGGCGTCTGAGCATACACAGACGCAGTTTTCGGTGCCACAGAAGCAAGTCCTCGCACCGCGCCGTACTGATTTAGTGCAGTGCGCGGGGACTCACTGAGCAGGCGGCTTAGTTCGGGGGCAGCTTGTGGGCTGGTTAAATGACCCCTGTGGGCCGCTTGTGGCCCATGGGCCTTACGTTGCCAACCCCTGCTCTAGACCAGCATCCAGCTCTCGCAGTGGGCAGCTCACAAGATGAGCACAAGGAATATCTGAAGGTCTTGGAGATAACGGGAGCCCTGCATATAGACACAAGAAGACAGAGTGCATACAGGAACCCACCACATTAGTACTGGCCATCAAATGATGGGGAGTAGCTATGATAGCTCTGAGGGACATAAAACAGAGCGATTCCAACTAAACATCAGGAGGAACTTCCTGACATTAAGAGCCACAGTGAAAAGGACTCCCTCGGAAGGTGATGGACTCTCCTTCCTTGGTGGTTTTTAAGCAGAGGTTGAATGGCCATCTGTCACAGATGCTTTAGCATTGCAGGGGGTTGGAGTAGATGAATCAAGCCATTGTTCCATTCAGCTCAGTATTATTCACACTGACAGTGTCTCTCCAGGATTTCAGACAGGGAGTCTCTCTCCCAGTCACAGCCCTACCTTGAGGATGTTGAGGATTGAACCTGGGACCTTCTGTGTACAAAGCAGATTCTCTACTACTAAATGGCAGCTCTTCCCCTTGGGACTGGAATAGGGGAAAGAAAATGGTGACAATTCCTCAGGTGGTAGATGACTAGTGGGAGTGGGAAGGAAGGGCCATATTTTCACCATGTTTGTATAGAGGAAGTCAACAAAAAAAGAAACACAAACTCAGGACAAAAGGGAGAAATGAGCTAAGAGGAAGGCACATTTGGCAAACCCTCACCATGATCAACTCCTGCCTGGAAACCTATGTTCCCACTGTGGAAGGATGCGTGGATCTAGAATTGGCCTCCACAGTCACAGACACACCTCTAAGACTGTGTTCATGGAAGACAATCTTTTCCCCTTTTTTTAAAAAAAATAATTAACAATTTCAACATAACAATAGCAAAACATCATATTCATTATCCCCCCCCTTTATAAAATTATTTATAAAATTATTTCAATCCTTGTATTATCTATCTACCATGTTATCAATCAATAAATTTGTGCATGTTTATTCAAAACCTGCCAAGGAGTCCAATTCATTTTGTTGTCTTTTTAAGTACTTTGTAAAAAGTTCCCGTCCCAGTTGTCCTTATCTCGCAGTTTGTATGTCAGTTTAGCCAATTCCGCATAGTTCATCCATTTTTCTTGCCACTGTTCCTTTGTCGGGGTTTCCTCATTCTTCCATCCTTGTGCTATGAAGACATGAATAGCATACATGAATAAGTTATTTGTTTTCCTTGGTAGGTCTTGTCCTACAATCCCTAACAAAAATGCTTCTGGTTTTTTTTACAAATGTCATTTTAAACATTTTCTTCAATTCATTACGTGGAAGACAATCTTACTCGGATGCAAGTGATCACCAAAGAATAGAGGAAAGTTGCACAATGGTGATGGAATGAATACTCAGGGGAAGCAGGAGAGAGAAGCTTCATGCCTGGTTGACAGGGTGGGTGGTAACAGGGATGGATCTTTAGAGAATAGGAGAGGAAGGGAGAATGAGAAGTTTTGATCATATTGAGTTTGATGCTTTTATGATCCAAGTAAAAATCTCCAGATAGGCAAGTTAGAGATGTGAGGTTATTATAGGGAGGTTACTATATCAGTTGTAAATCGCTTTGGGTTGCCCTGAACAAGATAAAGTGACAAATGAATTCAATAAGTAATAATAATATGGAAAGGAAAAGCTGAGAAGTAGAGCAGGATCTGGTGGCCTACAGAACCATGAAGGGGTGGTTCTGTAAGCCATGAAATTCACTGAGGTCACTCAGGGACAGTGTGGAGAGACAGAGAGGGAAATAGCAGAGGGATGACAACAGATTCATTCCTAAGGGACCCTGGCAGAGAGGAGAGAAAGCAGAGAAAGAGCTTCCTGCTGTGGGGGCAGGGGGAGGGACCTGAATGAGCAGTGAAGTAGAAAGAGGAATTTAGGTCCTTCCTTCCCAGCCACCTTGTCTGACCCCCTGCCCCATGACTTCTCAGTTCTGCTGCTGCTCCTATTAAATTATTATTGTTATTATTATTCCACCTTTCACCCTACAGTCCCTGGCTGGGTTCTAACAATGAAATGCAATGTTAAAAACGTTTTAAAACAATTGGTTGTTTATTTGATTTTCATTTGATTTTTATTGTTGGAGTGATGGGTTGTTGTAGTTTTTTAAAAAAAGTTTCTCAGTCACTTTTCATGTGGGACCTTTTCCTTCCTCTTGCCAGGGGGCCAGCCTCTTGCTTACTGGGTTGTCAGTTGTTCGGGAGTCTGGACCACTGAGACAACTCCTTCTATTCCCCTCTTCTTTTTTCCCTTTCTGCAGTTTCCCCCTCCCCTTTTTGCAGAATGGGGACGAAGATACAGTGTGGTGTTTTCTGGCCTCTTGCTCATGCAATTGCAGGATGCTTTGAACTACAAAGGCCAGTTTTTGCTTCCATTCTTTGTTCTTTTTCTCTTTCTTTCTTTCAAGGCAAAAGGATTGGGAACTGGCTGCTTGGCCCCTCATGCATCACTGGCAGTAAAACTCTGTGTGTGAGAGGGGAGGGAGGGAGAGAATGAATGCCTGAGCCAGGTTCCTCAGGGAACTTTGTGGCCGTGTGTGTGTGTGTGTGTGTGTGTGTGTGTGTTCATTCCTGTGTTTTGAACGTGCTGTTAATTATGTGTTTGTGTTGAGGTAGGAGTTCATCCCTGCAGGGCTGTTTTTAGCTCTGTTGGGTGACTGACATTCCCCTAGACTTGAAACAACAGCCTGCCCATTGCAGATGACATTCTGCTTCAACCATCACACTAGTCTAGGGGCATTGCCACTACTCTGGTGAGATGTCTCTGGTAAGCTCTTCTTTTTTATTCTCTGTTCCTTATTTTTGTAACTAAAAACTTGTACATGCAATTGCTTACTATCTCCTGGGGTCAGGGACTATCATTTTTGTTTTTAGTAATCTGGATGGCCACTCTGGGAACACGGGATAAAAATTATTCTAAAAAAATATTATAAAGATAATAACCTTTAGCCTCAAACTCTTTCTTTCAAAGCATCTTTTGTTTAATGCAGATTCAGAGATGTCTACATTCTGGTTCTTTATGTGGCCTAGGGGGCAATCCACTTAGGCACATGCCATGTATAAGACACCTTAGGGACGTTCACATAAAGGAACTCATAGAAAGCAGACTTCTGCTGGCCCAGAAATAAGACAGAAAAGGGAGAAAATATGCCCAATGCTCGGACTCTGTGTAAGGCTACTGCAAGTGCTTCTTACGGTTACAAAAGTTGGAAGCCACCACCAATCTCTAACAAGCTGTGACAAGATTCCAGGAAGTTCCAGGTGCTCACCGAGGGTCTGTGTTCCTGTGATAATTCGGACACAGTGGAGACTGTTGTGCCTTTAGAAATATGGTTTAATTACACATATTTACACCTTTAGTCTTTGTGTTTGTCCATGGAGTTTTCTTGGCAGGGATACTGGAGTGGCTTGCCGGTTCCTGCTCCAGGTGGATCACATTTGGTCAAATACTTTGGTCAAATACTTTGGCCACCTCATGAGAAGAGAAGACTCCCTGGAAAAGACCCTGGTGTTGGGGAAGATGGAGGGCACAAGGAGAAGGGGACGACTGAGGACGAGATGATTGGACAGTGTTCTCGAAGTTACCAACATGAGTTTGACCAAACTGTGGGAGGCAGTGGCGTGCTCTGGTCCATGGGGTCATGAAGAGTCGGACACGACTAAACGACTAAACAACAACAACACACCTTTAGTCTACATAGAGAGAGTCCAGATCTTACAGCATGCTCATCTCAAGAGGGGCTTGTTCTTCACAGCAGTGCAGCACCTGACTTTCCAGGGCATCTCTCCCAGCCAGCCTTCAACAGCCATCCAAGATCATTCTGTCCTTTTTTTTCAGCTGTTGCAAGCCAAAGGCACCAAACCTTTCCAGTGACATCATACCCCTTTACCCTACCAACCTTCCAAATATCCTGTCTCTGTTCACACCTCAGGGCAGGGAAGGAAGGAAGGAGAGTTTTCTTGCATTGCCAATGGCTCTTAATGGCCCTCTATTGTTTCTTAATGGTCATAGCTCATCCAGGTCTTTTTGCATAGGTTAGTCCAGGAATTCCTCTGCTGTATTTTCCCTTCTTACAACAAATAATCAAAATCCTACCATTTATTAATTTCTGCTATTCACTGATAGATTCTGTTACCTCATAGCGGTGACAATACATTCTTATGATGGAGCCAGGAATATCCCTATAATGACTAACCTACTACAGCAATCTTGTTTCTGTTGTGGTGACAGCACTCAATGCTTGTATGGGAATTAAGTTGTCTTCTTCTTCTTTGGCGATCACTTGTAGCCAAGTAAGATTATCTTCCATGAACACGGTCTTAACAGTGAGTCCATAAGTGACTGTGGAGGCCACTTCTGGATCCACATGTCCTTCCACAGTGGGGATATAAGTTTCTGGGCGGGAGTTTATCATATCCACTGAGTATGCTTGCTTTATTTTTTATATACATCTGCCAGAAGATGGCAGTAAAGGTCCTATCAATTTAGCTATATACTATTTATAGCTTTCTTCTGTTGTAATAAACAGATGGTGCTATAAAATAGTCTGTTGAGTTGATAACTGAGTGTGATATTGTCCAATGAGTGGAATGTTGTGGGCAGTCGCGTGCCCCACACCTCCCTCTTCCTTGCAAAAAGCTATTTAGCCACTCATAAAAGGTAAAGGGACCCCTGACCATTAGGTCCAGTCGTGACCGACTCTGGGGTTCTAGCGCTCATCTCGCTTTATTGGCCAAGGGAGCTGGCGTACAGCTTACAGGTCATGTGGCCAGCATGACTAAGCCGCTTCTGGTGAACCAGAGCAGCACACAGAAACGCTGTTTACCTTCCCACCGGAGCGGTACCAATTTATCTACTTGCATTTTGATGTGCTTTCCAACTGCTAGGTTGGCAGGAGCAGGGACCAAGCAACGGGAGCTCACCCTGTCATGGGGATTTGAACCGCTGAGCTTCTGATCGGCAAGTCCTAGGCTCTGTGGTTTAACCCACAGCGCCACCCACGTCCCTTATAGCCACTCATAGGTAGCAAAATTAATGTGTTGTGTGCTGCATTATGGAAATGGTGCGCTACAGCCTATGGGTTCTCTGTCTATCCACAGCTTTATGAAGCACATGCAAAAGGGTCTCTTTCTTGGGCTACAAGTTTAGGTGATGCACTATACCTTGCATCTGGTGACATCATGGAGCCAGCTTGGCCATTGCCATGCATTTGTTGGTGACTTCTATGCACTGCTGTTTTGGATGGTTATGAAGTAACATGTTGATTGCTGAATGGTGACAAAGTTACCAGGGATGCTTGGAGGACTGCCTGTCACTGTTGCTATATTTTGTTACAAGATTACGGATGGTGGCTATGTTACACCAGTGTCAGCTCTGGAGTCATGGCTGCCTAACAGAGTAGGACTACTGGATCACCCTGCTTGGCAAAAAGTACTTACATTGAATTTATTATGCAATGTAAACATCCCATCCTTCCATCTAAAGGAGCCCAAGGCAGCAAGTGATAGCACAGTAAAAAAAATATTAAGAACAATTCCAATGCAGATGCAGACTGGGAGAGTTTTCAACTTAAATGGCCTGTTGAATGAACAAGGTATTCAGTAGGTGTTTAGTATTCTTGAGGGAAGGGGAATTCCGAAGGGTAGATGTCATTGGGAGGTTGCAGTCTCCATATCATATATACAACATGTTTACAAACTGCAGGTCTAACACAACCCACCCCACTAAAATAGGCCACCAGTATGCCCAATGCCCTCTAAATGACAGGCCAAAAGCCAGGGTCAAAAGAAAGGTTTTTGTCTGGTACCTAAAAACAGAGAATGTAATCACAGAGAAAATGTAACTTAAATTTTCAAATTCAGTAACTTCTCCCCCCCCCCCCATGCATGCAATGTTTTTTAAAAAAAATGGGGGGAAAGTATTGCCATTGGTGGTGGGGAATAAATTGTACTTTGGTTGAAAGAGCACACTCAGTAGCAAACACAATTTAGAAAAGTCAAATAACTGAATATTATTTCCTTTTTCCCAGTCATCTGGAAAAAAGCTAAAATAAGAAATAAAAAACAGTGTGCCACCAAAGTGAGCCAAGTGAGCATCTTTTGATCATGATAGATGACAAAGAAAGTCAGCTGACATTATTGTTTCCCCTCACACCCTTGCTTTGGGATGTGTGTGTTGACTTTGCGTAACAGGCAGTGATCAAAGTCAAAGCAGTTTTTCTGTCACTTTATATTTTCTTCTTTACCCTGAGCGCAAGTTGTTAAGTTTGCAACATTTTCCCTCTTGGAAGCACTGGACCAGTAGTCTACTTCAAACAGGGCTGTTTAGAAAAGAGAAGACTCCTGTGGATTCTGTAACCCCATCCCCATGCCTCAAAGGTAAATGTATGCAGCTTGAAGACACAACTGGGAAATGAATGTGGAACAACCCCTGTAGCTTTGGAGACAGGTTTCCAGAACACAAATACAAGCTTAAGACTTCATACCCCTTGAGAGATCAAAAGAGGGATACATGGATCTGTTGTCTTACTTTATTTACCTACATCAATATTTTTATGCTGCTTTTCAAGGCAACAACCCCCTCTAAAGCAACTTACAAACCATTATCTTACATTTGTTAATGTTTTATTTAAAAAAACATATAACCCAATTAACTAGAACTGCCTTTTTTAGAAACAGGTGGGGGGGTGTCTCAATAAGACAGGAATGATGTGGGTATGATACCCACCCAAATGTGGCCATTCCCAATAAATCTCTGAATTAGAGAACTCAGATTAAATACTATGGGGAAGGAAATAAATATACTCCAATAATCACGTAGGTTTGATCATTTTCTGGTTTTGGTTTAAAAAATAAAACAGGTTAAGATAGAAATTATGGATGGTGCTGCTAGCTATGTGCCATTTATATCAGGGATGGGGAAGCTTCAGCCAAAAAGGCAAGATGTGGAACCCACTCATCATCATCCCACCACCAGTCTCCTGGCTCTAAGCCTTCCTCCCTTGGGGGCTGCTCAGCTGGTGCCTCTCACTGCTACTCAGCATCTAGACCAGCCTTTCTCAACCTGTGGGTCCCCAGATGTTGTTGAACTACAGCTCCCATCACTCTTAGCTAGCAAGGCCAGAGCTCAGGGATGATGGGAGTTGTAGTCCAACAACATCTGGCGACCCACAGGTTGAGAACCGCTGATCTAGACAGTCAATGACACCCCAGTGGCATATCACACATTTAAACATCATCATTTTCATTCCACATCAAGCATAAAGGACAAATAAATGATCCCAAGAAAAAGATTTGAAACCCAAGGAAGAAATCAATCTTTGAATGTTAGCTGAAAAGTTATTGACCTAGGTAGATTTTTTTAGATTTGGACTTAAGCTGAAAACATCTCAGCTCTCCCATGTATCTAAGCAGGAGGTTACAATGGATGTGCAGCAAGAGGAAATTCATAGAATTATTCAGTGTAATTTCTTAGGTTTGTAGATAAGTGCATATGTGGTTTGAAGATGCAGATATGTGCCCAGAATTAGGATCTAGATTTCCCCCTGTTATGCCATGAAAATAACTGCTTTTTAAGTTCCCACAAAGAACACATCAAGGTTTTCACAGGAACTTCATCACATTAAGTCTGAGGTCAGTGTCCAGGGGCAGAACATATGAGCAGATCAAAGCCTCCGAACAGCATAGAACTAGTAGGGCAAAGTCACTGGAAACAATAAAGGCTTTCATTCTGATTACCATTTTAATTACTGAAAGCTGCATCTGAAAGCAGAGAATGTGAGGCAATCCCTGGGCACAGTTTAAAGACAGATGTGTTAATTAGCATTAAAGGGACATGAAAATATTTCATGCTGGCATTATTATCTTTCTTGTTGCAATTTGAGTGGATAACTAGGACATATGGTGCATCCCATCAGAGCTTTGTGGTACGGGGTGAGTTCCTTTCTGCAGTGTTTGGAGCAGATGTGTTTTCCTACAGCAGACACTCTTTATATCATTCTCACTGTTTGCAAAGCAATGGAGAAACCAGCCGCAATTCACCTGTTGCTAAGTAATGGCTAAATAATACTTAAGAGTTCATGGTTGCAATCCTAGCCACACTTACCTGGGGTTGAATTCAACAGGACTTTCTTCTGAGCAGATATGGTTGAGATTGCACAACAAGGCATCTTTTAATAATAATTTTTGCCATTGATAGTGTTGTCTGCTGTCAGATGGGTGATGGCTGTCAAAAAGGCATTTTTTTGTTGATATGGCCAGCAAACCCTGATAACTTCCTGGTGCCAAATTAATACTTTTTTCTTGATACTATGTTGCTGTTTTCAAATAGTTTTCAAGGTTTCAAGTGAGCATGACTGGCCACCTTCCAATCACATGACCCATTTTTGTCCAGCAGCACTTTGAAGTCTTGACAATCAGCTGACTGTTGCAGCTTCATGGCATCATGCAGGGATCTGTGCAATAGCCACTGGGGTACTAAACACAGGGCCTAGCGGGTACCACCAATCAGTTGATTGATGCCTGCCCCAGTCACAACTTTAGCTACAACATACCTGCTTTGGGCATGTCTTGGCCAAATGGACTTGTGGGCCAAATGGGGAGTCTGATGGGCCTAATTAAGCCTGTGGGTGAGATGTTTCCCCACCCCTGGTATAGTTCTACCCTCCTTGCATTTGGAATGGAGGAGAGCTCCAGAGGTTTGACATACACTCCCCAGTGAAAATAAAATCATTACTCAAGATGACCCTTCTGGAGACTTCTTCCGGCATTGACAGAAGATATTGAGCTTACAAGCCTTATGTCTCTTGTTTTGCTTTCTATCTAGCAGCCCTCCCATTCACTGACTCTTCAGACTTAGTGGATCAGCTCCAACCTCCTCCTGTTCTGAGAGGCTGTCTCTGAGTTTGTTCGCGCCTGTTTGTGCTTCCGGCAAGCTTTGGCTGTGTTCTAACCTGCTCTCAGCTACTGCCTTATTAGCCTTCCCCTCAAGGTCAGGAAGAACCAAAGTCTGCAGCTGCTGGCTCTCCCCTGCCTGACTAACATCAAAGCCTCTCTGTTCCTGGCTGCTTTCTGCAGTTGGCTGCAAACCTTCGCTTGGAGCTGGCTCATTCCTGACAATAGCTCTTACATCTTCCTTGGGGAGTTTATGTTCTCTCCTCCATTTTGGAGTGCAATAAGAAACATATTTTTGTGGGACTGGGTGAGGTTTTTGTTATTGTGTTACATAATTTCTGTTTTATACTGTAAACCACCCTGCAAGTGAAGGGTGGTACATAGTTCTATAGTTGTAAAAGATGAAACAGTGGATGTGCCTCTCCCACTCCTATATGTTTGCCTTCAGCTTGCTGAACAGTTGGAATTTAAAGATGGTTGAATGCAACACTTCCTTGGGTACCATTGGACATAGAAGCTAATGTGCCCTATTCACACCCGCTGGATGGCTTGAATTACAGAATACAGAGTTCTTTTGAGCCGAGAGCTCAGTATGTTCAAGTTGCTTTCTCCATTGACCAAGGGTAAAGCCTTATCTATAGGGCATTCAAAGCACCACTCACTTAGTGTAATTACACTACGGGTCATATAAATCTGGCATTGCTGTAAAATATTGGATGTAGCCGTGTAAGTGGAATAAGATTTCTTATTAACATTTTACAGCGTTTCTAATTTGTAGCAAAGAGAGTTATTGGGATTTAATTGAAAGATTCCTCTGTTGGGACTATAATAATTTTCCACGAAAGTAGTTAAAAAGTGTGTTGTGCTCTTTCAAAGAGTAGCAAATATTATGCAGTTGCTGGGGCAGACGGCTTGGCATCTTGGTGATGCACTTGACCTATATCCTCCTTCCTTCCACAAACCCTTTCATTTCCCTGTATTCAAATTAAAGGGGCAATCAGTTTCATCTGTGCTGAGCTGTAAAAGCAACATTCTCTAATGAGCTGTCAGCCTGGATGAAAATTTACATACAGGCTGATCCCCCCTTTTATGACCTGTAAATGTCTACTGTGTGATTTATGTATAGCAGCACATTTAATTATTCTTTCAGAATTATTCCTTCACCTGGTCTATGCGAGAATAAGTTCAATGGAGAATATTAAATGTGCTGCTATTCCACCATGGAAATTCCTGTGTAGGGAAAATTTAATCACAAACACCGTGTAAAATACAAGGAAAATGTAGTCTGATCCTATAGTCCAGGGACAGCCAACTCCTAAGAGAGAATAAAAAACTGGCAGTGATCCACGCCTTTTGGGGATTCAGGTCAAAGCTGTTGAGGTTTTTTTAGGGAGGAAAGTCCCTTTTTTAGGGGTTCAGGTCAAAGTAGTTCAGGGGTTCTTGCTGGGCTTTTTGGGGGGAGAAAGGGGAAAAGTCGGTCTCCAAAGGAGCGCTTTCCTGGTCATGTGACCAACATGACTAAACTGCTTCTGGCACAACGGAACACTGTGACAGAAACCAGAACGCACAGAACTGCCGTTTACCTTCTCACTGCAGCAGTACCTATTTATCTACTTGCACTGGTATGCTTTCAAACTGCTATGTTGGCAGAAGCTGGGACAGAGCAATGGGAGCTCACCCCGTCATGGGGATCGAACTGCTGACCTTCCGATCAGCAAGCCCAAGAGGCTTAGTGGTTTAGACCACAGCACATATAGTCCTTGTAAAATGGTGGCCACTATGCTGCTCTTGTGTCAGTACCAACTATCCTCTTCATACATTTTCCAGTAGCACATCAACAATGCTCAAAAGACATTCAGTATAGCAGGTGTGAAAAGCACCATCCACTGAGTCAAAAGGCTCTCCTGACCTGCCTAGATGCCAGTGTAGCCCTACACAGACATTACAGTGACCCCATTGGAGAAGAGGTGGTATAGAAGTCTCTGTGTTCTCTGCTTTGAACTTCTATTCATTTAGCTATCTGGAACCCTGACACCTATTTGTATGGTTTTTATCTTTGCAGATTTTAATCAGTAAAGAGAACCAGATGCAACTCAGTCCTTTCTGATGCTCTATGACCAGAGCTCCCTTACTGAGCTCCAAATGCACAGCAGAACTTCTTGATCCTCCAATGGAACTCAGAAGCTGATATGCAGAAGCAGGAGGATGTTAGGATATGGTAATAAATGTGGGTGCCAAATATCCGTCTGAGTGGTATAAGACCCTCACAATGTTCCTCTACAGAAGATGTTCTTTGCTATGCTCATCTTCGGTAGATTTTCCTCTCCACTCAGCAAACAGGGTGCTGCTAAATATGCCATCTCTCCAACTGCATTCCCCCCCCCCCACGCCTTATATTAGAGGTGCTATCCAGTCCTTTGAAATGTCCAAGGTCACAAGTTTTCTGCTGGTAGCTCTTTGGCTCCTTCAGTGGCTTCTGCTCCAATACAGGTGAGCATTTTGTCTCCACAGGCTCTTAGTGGACAAGAGAGGCCTGTTGTCTTGTCAAGGGGCTTATTATTATTATAATAATTATTATTATTCAGGTAGGCAATAAAAGAGACACCAACTTAATACAGTGGTACCTCTGGTTACGTACTTAATTCATTCAGGAGGTCCATTCTTAACCTGAAACTGTTCTTAACCTGAAGCACCACTTTAGCTAATGGGGCCTCCTGCTGCTGCCGTGCTGCCGGAGCATGATTTCTGTTCTCATCCTGAAGCAAAGTTCTTAACCCGAGGTACTATTTCTGGATTAGCGGAGTCTGTAACCTGAAGCGTATGTAACCTGAAGCGTATGTTACCCGAGGTACCACTGTACTTTATTTGCCAAACAAGACCGCAAGAGCAAAACATAAAAAAAAAAAAGCCATCCAAAGTTCCTCCAGAGCAGCAGCACACCCTCCCACTCCTTCAGTCTATGGCTGGCATTGGGATCTCCAACTAAGCAGGGTGCATTGCTGAGTTTATATACTTCTGATGTCTCAAGAGGAAGTCACCAAAATATTTCCACTCTCCTGGTTGTTGACTGCAAAGTTGGTTGGCGACTTCAAAGGACTGGCCGGCGGCCAAAGGTGATGGCTCATTACTCCTGTGCTAACCTCGTGCATCAGTGATGCCTGGGCAGCTATCTAGGGCCTTATCTTGATGGCCTTTAAGGGAAGCCCACCACCCTTACATCTGTATTTTCCCACGCTGTGGTCTTAGCGTAAGACCACAGCCCTTTCTCATGACGTCATACATTTCTACACAATTAACTCCTCATGTAAGATGCAGGCTAGAAGGATTCTGTTACAGTGGTGTCTCGGGTTACATACGCTTCAGGTTACATACGCTTCAGGTTACAGACTCCACTAACCCAGAAATAGTACCTCGGGTTAAGAACTTAGCTTCAGGATGAGAACAGAAATCGTGTTCCGGCGGCGCGACGGCAGCAGGAGGCCCCATTAGCTAAAGTGGTGCTTCAAGTTAAGAACAGTTTCAAGTTAAGAACGGACCTCCGGAATGAATTAAGTACTTAACCCGAGGTACCACTGTATTAGCTAAGCATTTTCAGGTTCATAAGCCTAAGACCTCAGAGAGATAGCCTGTTGAAATGCCACTATTTCCTCATGATCATCATATGTCTTCTGCCATATTTCCCATACACCCATATTCTGGAACCCCTCTGAATCATAGCCCTACATTCACAGGCATAGGTGGACCGGCCTGCTCTGAAATGAACCCTGTCTCCATCTGTTGTGATATAGAAACCATGGTCATTCTGCTCCATGGACAGAAGCAACAACAACATCCAGGAATTAAAAGGAACTCAGGCATACAGACTAACCCTGCCCCCAAAACAAAACAAAAAACACCTCAGAGAGCTATGTGGTTAATTCTCTTTAATGCAGTCTCAATCCATATAAAAGCCTGGAGGAAAAGTAAAGTTACAAATGTGGATTCCCACAGTTGTGGACTCTCAGAAGTACCGGAGTTTTATTAGAAGCTATTCTAGCAAACAACGCTAGAGGGTGACTGCAACTTTCACTGGAAAGAAACAACAGTTTTTAAGAAAACAAATCTTCCTTCACCACAATACTTAACAAATACTTAAATTAAAGCTAAATAGTTTAGGGCAGGAGGACTGGGCAATTTTTACTATTTGCCTGGATATTAATGATATTAATCTGGTAACTTGATTTTGACATTTACTAGGATTTAATAAAAATAGGGTTCCTTGGTGTGTAAGCTTTATTGTGGAGCATTTTAAGATTTCTATTAAACAAGCTAAATTACAGAAGATAATAAAATTAAATCCATCATGTCCAGGGGAAAAAAATTCACTTTAACCTTTTTAAATTTCACTCATTGCACTCATAGTGGCCCAAACATCTTCCTGAAATAGATGTTGTCATCGTTAAATAAGTCATATTTCCTATTTCTACATTCCTTTTTTAGTCTTTCGTAAGATCACTTGAAGCTCTTTCAGTAGAGTGATTGACCATCCCTAAATTCAACTTCTTTCTGATCTTCCCATGGGTATAATAGCACTGAGAAATAATTAGATATATTTGTTAATATTTACATTTAAACCAATGGGCATTGCTGTTTTCCACATCCCTCTCTAGAGTTCTGTGTATCTGCGTACAATGGTATTACATTATAATAAAGTTTTGCTTCCGCTGAGGGCAAAACCAGATGTTTTTCTTTACTTCAAAGCAGCTGGGGAGGACTGCTAATTTCATTGGGGAAGAAGTGGGGGGAAGGACAGTCAATCCCTTTCTCCAATCCCTTTTCCCATTCCACATTTATTTGCTATTTTAGTAATTTATATGCTGCATAATAACATAGTTTTTAAGCAGTGTACCTTTAAAGCACTATACCTTTAAAGCACATTCAAAGCACATTCTTCCCCTCAAAGAATTTTCGACACTGTAGTTTGTTAAGGGCTGCTGGGAATTGTAACTCTGTGAGGGGTAAACTACAGTGCCCAGAATTCTTTGAGGAGAAGAATGTGCTTTAAAGGTACAGTGTGTACACAGCCATCAACATCACATAACACCTGTAACACGTTTGTTTTAGCTGTCGGTACATTTTGGAAAATAACACCCTTTTCCTCCGAAAACTAAAAAGCTGTTCAAATTCTCTGTCGTGGAAAACATTTGACATACAGTGGTACCTTGGGTTAAGAACTTAATTCATTCTGGAGGTCCATTCTTAACCTGAAACTGTTCTTAACCTAAGGTACCACTTTAGCTAATGGGGCCTCCCACTGCCACCACGCCACCGCCATGTGATTTCTGTTCTCATCCTGAAGCAAAGTTCTTAACTCGAGGTACTATTTCTGGGTTGGCGGAGTCTATAACCTGAAGTGTCTGTAACCTGAAGTGTCTGTAACCCGAGGTACCACTGTATTTGAAAGTTGGATCAATGTGGGAAATTGTTCACCTGCAGAGATTACCTTACCTTGCCAAATCTGATCAGCTATGTGTGTGGCACCAAGACAGTCATGTTACCTGGTTTTCTGGTATCACACTGGCAGGAGGTGATAAGTTTTGCTAAAAACTGAAGGCACCAAAACAGTTACCAGGAGAAACAGTAAGCTTTTGGGAAGCATTAAAGCCAGGATAGGTAAGGGAAATCCAACAGATTGCTTGGCATGGGGATATAACCACACAGAGGCCAGGGAAGACAAGCAAGCTAAAGAGTTGTTTACCAGGAGCCCAAAACAAGACCACTCTTCCTGCCGCTAGTGCTAGGAACATGCAGCACTCTGATATAGAAGCTCCTGCAGAGGTGGATTTAGGGAAGCGCGACTGGTTCAGCTACACTGGACACAGAGCCTTGGGGACGCTTCAGGGGTCGATGCAACTATGATGTTGAATGGAAGGCAAGAGGTGGGACATGGTCCACAAATAGCTCCTTGGTCAAAGCCCCACTGATTCATACAAGGGAGAGGAGGATGGTTAATGAGTGATAAAAGACTACATGGACTCAGCCCTAATGTTTACCTTTTGTCTCTTTCTACTATGAGCAAAGCTCCCAATTGCAGAATGCTCTAAATATTTTGGACTTGATATTTGTGATGTCATTAGAAAGCGCATTTAAGATCTTGAGATCTTTTCCAGAACCATGTTGTGATTTATTGATATATTACTGTGGCTTGCCCAGACAGGAACAAAACAGGTTCTCAGTTAAACTTTAATGAGCTTTCCTGCTGTGACCACCACAGAATAAACATGGAAGCAATTGTCTCTTCATGATTTGATTGGAATGGTGAGCAGGCACGGTTTCCTCCATACGTACACAGACAAACTCATGTTTTGTTCTTCCTCTCCGTTTTATGGAGATGGAAACTTTTGCTGAAACAGACACAGAAAACAGAATCGGCAGGTAGATTACTCAGAGATCTTCCTGCAGTGTATGTGTATGGTCATGCAACTAAACTCATTCTCACCTGCCTCTTCATTAAAGCCTGTAAATACAATTGAAGCCCGAATGGGGGTCCCCCCCCCCACCGTAGTCAACAGCTAAATGAAAAACAAATTGAGAGCAGAACATGAGAGCAGTCCATAGGACTTCCCCATCAGAATGACAGCTCCAAGTTCTTGCGCTAGCAGAAGCCAGCACAGCAAGTCCTTTCAGTGCAGTAGGATTCCCCCCTTCCTTCTCCCTGCCCTCCCTTCCACCTTTTCCAAATCTCCTTGGGATGATGTGGTGGACTCAGAACAACACAAGAGGAGAGGGGAGGAGAGATCATTCCATCCACCAAGCAGAAATTCTGGCATTGTTTGAACCATCATCTGAGCAGAATGCTGAATTCCACCCAGACTGATTTGCCCCTCCTTAGTTAAGAATTTTTTGTTTCTGTTTTGCTAATTTATGTTCACTGCTACTATTACTGGGACGCGGGTGGCGCTGTGAGTTAAACCACAGAGCCTAGGACTTGCCAATCTGAAGGTCGGTGGTTCGAATCTCCACAATGGGGTGAGCTCCCGTTGCTCGGTCCCTGCTCCTGCCAACCTAGCAGTTCGAAAGCACGTCAAGTGCAAGTAGATAAATAGGTACCGCTCCAGTGGGAAGGTAAACGGTGTTTCTGTGTGCTGCTATGGTTAGCCAGAAGCGGCTTAGTCATGCTGGCCACATGACCCAGAAGCTGTACGCCGGCTCCCTCAGCCAATAAAGCGAGATGAGCGCCACAACCCCAGAGTTGGCCACGACTGGACCTAATGGTCAGGGGTCCCTTTACCTTTACTTTATTACTACTACTATTTTACATTTTTGCGATTTTGTTTTTTGTTTCCTTTGGGTTGTTTTATGCTCATTTTGATATTGCTGTATCAGATACCAGAGGTTTTTGAGTCCATGGCTCCCTTGACGAACTACCTTCTTTCTGCGGCACCCCTGTGAGGCTCAGGAGCCCAGTTATGTCACCCCTGGCTTGCAGAGCTGGCAGCCTCTCACCCTTTTTCGAACCCTCTCCCTTGTGGAGTGTTCCCTCAGCCTCCTCTCCTCTCCCCTCTCCTTGGGAATACTCCGGGCAGTTGCTGCTGCAGCCCCAAAGAAAGTTGCCACCTCACGCCACCCCACAGGGGCCTGGGCAGAGGATGCCCCCAGCCTTAGTGGCCCAACAAAGACTGGCCAAAGGTGAATGTGAGGCCAGCATCTTAGCTTGGGAGGCAGCAGTGGCGGCAGCAGGGTTGCTGCAAGAAACAACTGTGCAAGCCTTTGGGAAGCAGAGATATGAGAGGGCATTAGAGGAGGGAGGGAAGGAAAGAGGGACAGAGGCCAGTGTTGCCTACTGCACCCCTGACCATCATTCAAGGTACCCCAGGGTGCCACAACACACTGGGTGAAACCCACTGTCATAAACCTCCAAGAAATCAATAGTCACAGGTACCAACTGAGTCTGGTGAGGCAGAAAGGCCACCAGAGCACAGGACAGATGGGGGCAACTTATTGTAATTTTGCCCCCATCTTCCTCCCTACAAGGGGCAGTACTGAGGCAAAGCAGGAAGAAGTTGACAGCTGGAGTCATCCCCTTTGGCTGGTTGTAAGTATGAAGGCAGGTGGCATCTAGCTGATGGGGCAGTGCCCCATTTGCTCTAATGAACCAGACTCCACTGCATGAAACACGTGGTTTCTGTGTGTGTATTTTTTGTAACCTTACAAACTTAGTAAAATACATACATTTATACATGGTGTCTCTTTTAAACATTTCAAGTACATGTGGCGTTTAGTTGTTTCCATTATGCTTCCATTGTCAGTTGTGCTCATTAATAAATCTTGCTCGGTAAGAAATCAATTGTCTTTTCTGATGATGTAAGTTTTGTTGTACTAATATTATTGCCACATGCTTGACAAAACAACAGAATGTGTTTCTGGGTCTGCAACTCATCAATTCAAGCCTAAAGTTAAGAGAAACAGAACTTTGAAATCAAAATAAGACATCCTTCAGGCTTCATAAGATTTATCAATATTTGGCCATAGTATGTGAAAATTATGAACAAACACATATTTAGGGCCTGATCAAGCCAAAGTTAAGCACTTGAATTCCACATTTCCATGGAAGAGTTAAGCAAACCTGCTTCCCAAAAAATATTAAACTTTTTTGCAATAAGGAAAATGTAGTGGAAAGTGTGGGCTCAATGCAACATCTCCGTTTAACAATTCGGAAAGAAAACTCAAAGGGTAGATAGTCTGGAAGCATCAAAAGAGTAACTGGCCCAAGGTCACTTCTTGAAAGGAATGCAGATTTAAGGCTGGGCGTCCTTGCTCCTTGGTCCTCTATCCTCTACACCACACAGGTTCAGCATAACTGGCCTGTATATTAGATGTACTGAGCTACTTATCAGTGCCATGGAACTCACAGGCCTTCCCTTCTATTCACTAGTAGCTGAAGAAAGGGCCACCTTAGAAATACCTCTCCAGCATCTGGTGGTTCAGAATATTTGTGAGGAAAATATCCTAGGAAGTATTCCTCATTCTTTCTCAGTATGTCACAAGTAACAACAGAACCAACTGAAGCTCAGTTAGTTAGTGATGTTAACTAACCCATGATTGCTAGACATTTCCAGGAAATATAAATCCTATTTTACAATCCATTTTTCCTTCAGGACAAGCTCTTAACAAGCCTCTTATACATTGCAAGACACACACAAAAACTGTGTCAAGGAAGCAATTTGTTTTCTACCTCAATATGAGCTACAACCAAGAACTAATTGGCTTGAAACTGTTTTGTTGCTTCCCCCGCCCGCCATCTGGGTGACACTTGTGGTCTTCAGATGTGGTCGCCTTTGTTTTTCTAGATGTCCTCCTGGCTCCACCCTTGTGTTCACTTTCTTCCTCCTCTTTGCCTATCTTTTAGTGAGACAGCTGATTAAGACAGCTCAGATAATGTATTTGATTTTTTTATATATATAAAAAGAATTAAAATGTAAGCCACAGAAAATCATCATTGCTGTCTGGAGTGGAATTACGCATTATTTACTATTTAAAGTTAAAACATTAATCAATAGGCAGATGTCTCTGATGGAGCTGACCGTTGCTTATGAAGTCCCATGCTGTAGTCCACCAGTTAATCATAAATGTTTCTCAAGACTGTTATTCTGATAGCACAGAATAACATAGCGACGCTTCTGGAGTTCATCCCCAGTGAGAGATGGTCGCAGTCACTGAAGGAGATAGGAATACATGAACTTCCATCAATACAGGACTCTTTCTATGAAGTTTTTAAGCATCTGCAAAATGGAGGATGAACCTGAGGGTGTCAGGAAGGGGTAACAACTCGCAGTGCTGTCTTTGTAAGTCATGTCCCACGCTTCCTTAGCAGATGTTCCACATGAGTTCTGCACAACCCATGAAGCATCAAACATTACATAACACAATATCAAAATGTGGGTGGGAGTTTTACCAGGATTCCAAGTTCCACAGGTTGTATTTGCAACCATCTGCATGCAAAACATATATTCAGCCAAGAACCTTTGATCCCTTCTTTAAATAGTGTAAGACCCAGTGAAACCTCCATGCATTGGGTCTAGTTTAGTTGCTTCAAGCTTCCATATTCTCATTTTCAATATTGCGCAGCATCTGGAATTTCAGGCATTTTATAAAATAAAGCGAGAATAACAATTTGACTTTTCTACTTGCCATCTGAATTTCTGTTGCCATGGATGGTTTTATTTGTAACTGAATTCTGTATTTTGTTTTACACCATTTTAATCTTATCATTTAGCTTTGGGTTTGGACTGTGCAAAAGGCCACCCTGGGACCTTCAGCTGAAGGGTGGATTACAAACACTTTTTAATAAAATAAATAAACAATAAACTAGAGCTGCACTTGCATGTTGACATTTGGGAATATTATGACCTCCCAAGCCAAGCAGACTTTGATACACATAGCTAACAAACTGGTCCTACTAGGCAAAAATCACTGGTTTCAATGGAACTTTCTCCTTGGTATGTATGCATGTTTTTTTTAGTCGTTTAGTTGTGTCCAACTCTTTGTGACCCCATGGACCAGAGCACGCCAGGCACTCCTGTCTTCCACTGCCTCCCACAGTTTGGTCAAACTCATGCTGGTAGCTTCAAGAACAGTGTCCAACCATCTCGTCCTCTGTCATCCCCTTACATGAGTGAGCCCTCAGTGGGACTTACTTTTGAGTAAATGGCCTACGTCTGAGCTCCTTCTATAGTAGGACTGTAGCCATATACATATTGCACAAATAGCCATTCATACAAGATTTGTTCAGGATTTTGTAGCAGCCAACCTTTTTTCTTCTCTGGACATTTGGCATTGCAGGTCAAGTAACAACAGATAAAAGGGGTAATTTACATTGGGCTGTCTGTCTTGCTACGCTAGTTTTCTTATCTAAACACCAGCTAAACATGAGTATGAGCTCAGTTTGAAAGGCAACTACAATATTCAGATTCTTGAATAATCCATATGCATGATGTGACCTGCTGTTTATAACGTTCTGAAGCTGCAGATTAGAGATGTACTAACTCACAGCTTGTCCTGATTTAACACTGAACTACATTGAAGTGATGAATCATAATTACTGCAGGATAGACAGATAATCCTCATTTCTGGTGATGGGATTGAACAAAGCTTCAGCGTGTCTGTATACAGACAGGAAAGAAGGGGCTGTTTAAAAGTTCATGTACACACAGAATCAAGCCAAATTGGATTGTAACTAGAACTCAAACAAAACTAGTAGACTTTGTGTGTGAGAGAGAAAGTATTTTTCAGCAGCATGGAAAAACGGCTCTCATTTTCTTGAAGCCTTTTGGCCTTCTTTGCTGAAACGTTTGCACTTGCGATTTATTCACTCTCACCCTGCCCAACCCGCTCTCAGTGGCATCATCATATAGTTATGGTGTATGGCCATCTCTGACTGCATGGTATTACCCATGGAATGACTCCAGAAAGGAGGAAGTGGCAGATAGAACTATTTATTTATTTTTATTTTGTAACATTTATTTCGTAACCACTTGATTGTTAAGAGAAACATAAAACCACAAAGCAGTTTACGGGGGGTGGGGGTGGGGAACGACACAATAGAATTATTAGTAGAAACAGTTAAATCATTCAAAAAATTAGAATCAGCAAAAAACCAAATCATAGAATTCTGGAGTTGGAAGGAGTCGTGAGGGTCACCAAGTCCAACCCCCTCAGCAGTCTAGATATCTGGTTAGGCTTGTCTAAACAAGAATGTTGTTAGCAGGCACCAAGCAGTGAGATCACCTGCCTGATATCAATAGGCTATGACTATGAAGGCTTCCTTGTATATCTCCCCCCTCCCCATACTACATCCCTGGTTGGGATAGTGCAGTGTTTTTCAACCACTGTTCCGCGGCACTCTAGTGTGCCGCGAGATGTTGCCTGGTGTGCCATGGGAAAAATTGAAAAATTCGAAAGATTTACAAAAAATAATCAATTTTTTGCCCACTAGGCGGGCGCCAGACTGTGTCCTGGGTATGGGGTGGTGGGGTTTTTTACCCCACCCTCGGCCAGCAGGGGCGCCGATTGGAACTCCTCAGGGGGACATCCTCCACTTTTCTGATGTCCAGGCTGTGATTGGTCCAGACTCCAGCCTGAATTAATGTAATCATAGAGAGTTACGTATGTTCATCCAATTCTGTCTACTCTGACTGGTAGGGGTTCTCCACTCAGAGTTCTTCTTAAGCAGGGGGAGCCAGAGATCAAAACTAGATTCTTCTGCATGAAAAACATGTGCTGTGCCGCTGAGCCTTGACATATAGTGTTTTTTAAAATAAAAAAAGTTAGATAGGGGTTTGGGGGGGGTTGAAGTTATTATAAACTCTTGGGGGAAAGGCAAGATGGCTTGGAAGGTGACAAAATAAATAAGGTATCCTACACAAATAAACAAGGATTTCTTGGTACCCAAATGTTCCCGTCTGGAGAAGCATTTCCCTGCATTGTTTTACTCAGCCTAGCACTATGTGATGTCTTCCTCAAAGAGTTCTGTTGCAAAGTTGGCACAGTGTTTTCGAGAGCTCCGCTGTTGACAAGCTGACGTCTCTGCCTGGGCTGGAACAACTTCAGCTCTTTGTCGTGGTAAAGCTGAATTACATGGGCAAGCATTTCCCCCGGTCCTAACACAGCTTCATAATGCTTTCATACACAGAAAACAGAATTATTCAGCAATGACTTCACGAATATGATTTGGTTCCTAGCCACTTGTGCACTTAATTATTCTTCAAAACAGATGTTCAACAAGAGCTGACAAAACAAAGAAAAAGGACCACCAACCGAATGTTTCCACAAGTAGAGCTTTTAACTTGGCTTCACAATAATTCACCCACCCAGTCCCAACAGGGGATTCTCTTTCAAATAGATTCAATTGCTGAAATTGTAGTCTAATTCAATGAAAGCCCACTTGCTCCAAGTCATATTCGTCCATAGTCCACACCACACCATTGCCTTCACTTATTTAATATGAGACCTAACGTGTCCTAATATTTCATTTTAATGTTTGTTTCTTGCAGGTCATCACCATAATTCAGCTGCTGTGGTTGATTCCCTGTATCTCATCTTTTTGGACTTTCTAGACGCGTGAGGGGCTGAGACACGTATTTCCTCCTCACGGAACAGCCTTTGTTGGGAATACAGCTACATGAGGAAATGATCTAATACAGTGCATGTAACCTCAAAGCTGCATTTCTGTAATGCGCCCTATGTAGAGCTGTCCTGAAGGTTGGTCCCAAAGCTACAGCTGGTGGCGTATACCATGGTTAAGCTGCTGTTAGGAGTGACCTACTGTCAGCATGTAACACTGCTGTTAAGAGGTCTATGCTGGCTGCCAATTTAGCTGCTGTGCCAAGTTGGTGTATAAATTCTTCATCTGTGTAGAACAGGGGTCGGCAAGGTTTATCTTGCCTGGGCCGGATTGGTCCCGCAGAGATCCCTCCATGGGCCGGATCTCTCGCATGCATGAGCACCCTTGATTTTCAGTGTCTGCATGTGTGTGCCCATGATTTTTTGAGTCTGTGTCTGTGCAGATGTGATTTCTGGGATCTGCGTGTGCGCAGATATGATTTCCGGCACCACAGAAGCAAGTCCCTGTGCCACACTGTGCCAGTTTAGCACAGCGCGCGAGCGGGCACCTCAGTTCAGGGGCCGCTTGTGGGCCGGTCAAACGACCTCCACGGGCTGCTTCCAGCCCATGGGCCTTAGGTTGGTGACCCCTGATCTAGGACCCATTTACCCTATTTACCTGTCTTTTCTCATGTCCTCCTGCTTGAACCCTTAGGTCATCATGTGAGACCTTGAACCCTTGGGTCACTAAGTGGGTTTACCTTCAAGACCACATCTTCTCTCTCTGCCTCAGTTTTCTCCCCTCAGAGAGCCCCTCTCTAGGACCACAATACCTCCTCTCTGCCATCTGTTTCTGTTTCCCCTCAGGACCAAACAATCTCCCCTCTTCATGTCTCGGTTTCCCTCCCAAAGACCACAATGCTTCTTCCTTCCTCAGCTTCTGAACCTAGAAAAGAGTCACATATTAAAAAATAATACGTCATAATAACATATACAATCCATAAAGCCTTAATCTAAAAATGTTAAAACAATATTACGGTAGCAGTCAAAAGAATCCCAGCAGAATAAAGCAGTATAAATATTTTTTAAAGATTTTTTTGTTAAAGGATAGTTATAGACAGAGCATTAAAATGTCAATTAAAAGCAGTTTGAAAGCAGGGGGAGTCATCCATGGCAATCTAAAAGTCATAAGAATAAACTCTAATTATCTTGGAGGTTTTTTGGGCCTGTAGCTTAGTGTCTGAGACTATGCTATGTGTACACATCATATAAAATACCCCATTTTCAATCCCTGGAATTTCTATTCTAAACAAGGAAGCATAACAAGAGAGCTTTATATGACCAGATTGCTTTACCAGCTCAAAGCATTCAAGAACAAGAATCAGTACATAATAATTCCAACTGAAGCTTTTGCTGTCAGGCCTCATCCCACATTTTCTGATATAGAACTCACTGTTTCCCTGCAGGCTGACCAGCGAGGGTCCCTCTGAGCTTTAGCCGAGTCCTTACCTCTCCCTCACTACTTTGTAAATATGGCCTATAATCATTCTGTGACTGGGGCCTTCTATGCAGACATGAGCTCCTCTCTTTCAAGCAGTAGATTAATTTGATATTAGGCTGTGCTTAGCTCTAATTTCATGTGAAACATTCCCACCAGCATGGATCAAAATTTACATCAGGAGTTGATTTCCCAACAGCAAAGGCATTTCTCAGTGATGAGGTAGTTGTTCATTTCCTACAGAGCCATCAAATTAATTGGGCTGAATGAGAAACTGAATGGATTTTGGTCTGAATCTTGCAGTTGTTCTTACTCTTTTAAAACTAAATTAAATGCTTGTAGTCTGAGACAGACACCAGGTAATATGAAATTAATCTCATTTCTTCCAATAATCCAGAAAGCCCAGCATAGAGCTAGAAGCAGAGAGCGGCCTAATGCCGATGGATTCCCATTACAAAAATGAACTTGCATGAGCCTTAAGCTGACATGGCTCCCGTCAGTGGCTCATTTAGATCATTCTAGACTCTGGAGTGAGCGGTGCTCTTTCGATTGCCATGTGCATTTCTTCACTGTCTTCAAAACATGCTAATCCAGCCCTGTTGTGTTTTCCTCCCTTCTAAGTGTTGTTGTGAGGAGCCATAGACTTATGCCCCCCAGGGTCCAGCCCTCATGGTCTACCTCCCATCCCCACTGATCCATCTCCCACCACAACTCCTCCCTATGTGCAAGGAGAAGATGAAAGGCTTTCACTTTTCAGCAAACTATGGTTCCCTATTGCAACTGAAGTCAGGGAACTATGGTTTATCCTAACTAGCTAATAAATAAGTTTGATGCAGTTTGATGCTGGTTTGCTAACCAGAGTTAGAAGAAACCACAGTTCCTTGAGTTCAGGCAAAGAACAAAGAACTATACCTTGTTGCAAAGCGGCAGCCTTTGATCCCTACACCATCATAGATCCAGCCATGGCAGCACAAGTCTGCATGCTTCCTATATCCGACTACATAAGGTTTGTGAGCAGGATTGCAAATGACATACAGCACAACAATATGTGCCTGTCCCTAAGCTCAGCATGCAACTGTAGCTTTGTCAATGAATGCACTCTATGCCTTGTTGCAACTCTCAAAGTTTGAGGTAGCAGAAACAAGTCAAATGTGTTATTCATACAAGTAACAAAGCTAATCTGTTATGCATTTCTGCTCACAAAAAAAGAAACCCTCCTTGATCTCTGCAGAAATCAGCTGATGTATGTGGACCATTTGGTCTCATTCCTGCTGCCTCCACATGTAGTTCTCCCTATGAGGATTATTAGTATTCTTAATGCCAACCAGCTGTTCTTAAACAAGCCAGCTGTACAGCTGAGCTCACTGGATTTGATGTGATTTTCTTTTTTAGAATGACAAGGTTTTGCCATATGGTCTGCCTCTTGATTATGCACACTATAAAAATGTATTTCGGAATGACATGTAAAAAGCAAGATGATAGTAATGGAACTGCCTGTGTGTCCTTTTTCACAATGGATTTTTTCATCTGTCATTCATAAATCATCAAGGAAAGTTTTCCCAATCAAGCAGTTTCCCCATAGCCTAATTTTCCCCCTTTATTCATTTTCAGTCAGTGTCAAAAATGGTCAGCTGTTCTTCATTCTCCCACCACCCAGTAGCACTCTAGGAATTAATTCCTTCAGCCAGGGCAGTTCAACGACACAATGACCGGAAGGACAGGTGGGTTCACACCAAGGGTTGCCAAACACTACGTGACATGGAGTCCAAAAAGTACCTGGGAACAGCAGGTAAAAGCCACGCATAAGTAGATGCACTAGGGCTTTGTATCAGCAGGAACTCAAAGGAACTCAATTCCAGCACCTCTCAGGTGGGCACCATTGGCATTCTAACAGAACAAGGGAGGCGTGAGTCCCAGCACCTCTTTTTCTAGAAAAGTAGAACTGAGAAGCACATTTGGAATTACTAGTCAGAGGGGGACTCCTGCCATGTAGGTTGAAAATGGAATTGCCTAGCCTGGCTTATATAGCCAAATGTTTCTTTATTTTATTTATTAAACTGATGTTATGGTGGAAAACTAATAAAAATTATTGTATGTATGGAAGTGAGAGCTGGGCCATAAAGAAGGCTGATTGCCGAAGAATTGATGCTTTAGAATTATGGTGCTGGAGGAGACTCTTGAGAGTCCCATGGACTGCAAGAAGATCAAACCTATCCATTCTTAAGGAAATCAGCCCTGAGTGCTCACTGGAAGGACAGATCGTGAAGCTGAGGCTCCAATACTTTGGCCACCTCATGAGAAGAGAAGACTCCCTGGAAAAGACCCTGATGTTGGAAAAGATGGAGGGCACAAGGAGAAGGGGACGACAGAGGACGAGATGGTTGGACAGTGTTCTTGAAGCTACAAACATGAGTCTGACCAAACTGCGTGAGACAGTGGAAGACAGAAGTGCCTGGCGTGCTCTGGTCCATGGGGTCACGAAGAGTCGGACACAACTAAACGACTAAACAACAACAACAAATAAAAATTATTATAAAAAAGGGAAAAATCAAACCTGCATGTTAAAAGAAAAGAAAAAAATGGAATTGCCAATGCCCTGAACTGAGGGCATCTCATAATGTATCATTGCTTTCAGAGAGACACTTCGGGATAAAACATGGCAGCTAGGGTATTTATTTTTAAAAGGGTGGGAAGTTTAAAAGGCAGCTCTTGAGCCAACTCATTGAATAAACTATAATTAACACTTTTACAATAATTTTATGCCATTTTTAAAAACACACACCTCACTGTACTCATCCACCTATCCCTGCCCTCCTTGCAAATGAACAGCATGGATTTTATGATGACTCATGGGCTAACTCCAAATGAAGGCCTCCAGCACGGGACCTGGGAAAGCATTTATAGACTATTGCCTTGTGAAATGGATGCAGTAGCCTAATCTGCTTCAGGATGTTGGCAAGGGTGAAGCAACAGTCACCCCTGGTTGCCCACTCAGGAAGGAAGGAAGGAAGGAGCATTAGGGTCTTGGTGTTACAAAAGATCAAAATAGGTCTGAAAATAATCTGAAATTCCTCACTTTTAACCCTTGGTGCCACAGCTGTTTGTGACGGAGATTTGTTCTGTTTTCTTGACTGGAAATAGTGATTGTAGCGCCATCATCACCTGTCCAGCAAAGCCAGCAAAAGGCATTAGCAGATATCATCAACTAAAAGCTACATGCCCTCAAAGAATTCTGGGAACTGTAGTTTGTTAAGAGTGTTGGGATTTGTAGCTCTATGAGGGGTAAATTACAGGCCCCATGATACTTGAGGGGAATCTATGACTGTTAAAGTGGTATAAATGTGCTTTACATGTATGCTGGGATTGTTAATGAAATATTTCTATCTTTCAGAATGCTGCTGTGTTTTGTGAGTTCAGGACAAAAATGTCCATTTCTGCTGAAGCGCCCAAGAGTGCACTTAATATTGTTTCAAGAATGATACAAAAATAGTAGCTCACACCGGCCCTGAAAAGCTGCAAGACAGTTGGCCCCTTACATTGTGACTTTTACCTCAGAGCAACTCGTAAAAAATAATGTTGTTGACATTTGAGGAAAAAGCAGGTTTCCTGTTTGAACTCTGACAGGTATCGGAAGATGTGAGTAATGTCAAATCTTGGGTTTGCTTTAAAGGCAGTCTGTGGTCATGGGTTTCTCACATTTGTTGTGTGCCAAGCAGCTTTGAATTGCTTGCAGTACTTTGTCAAAAAGGAAAAAAACACAACACAACACAAACAACAAAAAAACCTCTTGGAGATTCTTATCGAGAAGAGAGACAGGATCCGTTATGACATATGTGCAGTTGTGAACAGGTTACTGGAGATCAAAACCGTTCTATATTACAGGCTTCGCTTGCTGTAAAATGTGGTAGATGTACCTGATACCCCCAAGCAAACGTTGTATTTCACTGTGTTTGGCCGGAAAGGGATGCTTTTTTGAGACAAGCTTTTATGTTTATTTTCATTTAATATTATTTTTCTGAATCAGAGGTTAACACATTTGACCAAAAAAAAAAAACAGTCCAGGAGGTTCCTTGTGAATTGTTTTTTAAAAAATATTATAAGAACAGTTTTAACATGTGTTTACTTTTCTTTTTTCTGAGCAAGTCTGAGCCCTTGATGCCCAGTCAAAATTAGGCAGGCAAAATCTCTAAGTTTCAGGCAACGGGTTAAAATGGCTTTACTTCAAGAGGCTTTTGAATAATAAAATAAAAATAATATTTTTATTTATTTATATGCCACCAATCTTGCTGGGTTTCCCCAGCCACTATGGGTGGCTTACAACATATATAAAAACACAACAAAGCATCAAATATTAAAAAACAAAATATCAACAAACCAACAAATCAATAGAAACCAATAACAACAACAACAACAATAATAATACATTTTTATTTATCTCCCACCCTGTTGGTATAACAGTTTGCAGTTATACCAAAATTAAAATAACCACCAGCCCCAACTAAACATTTAACCAACATCAACCCAGCAAAAACAAAACAGATGAACCAACATTAGAACCGTTTGAAACATTTTAAAACATTTTAGCCAGTTGCTCCAGCACCATGAATGTTGTTCTACTATTCTGCTGTGAAATGTTTTAATCTATGTAAGCCGCTATGTAAGCCACTTTGAGACATATGATGAAAAAGAGGGTGTACTTTTCTTAAATAAATAAATAAAAACATCTCTGGTGCTATTTGGCACTGCTACCTAATGTTAGAATAAGGGCTAGCCCAATGTCTTTTTCTACCTGAGGTGAAAGCAGGGCTGGATTTAGGTTTGATGAGGGCCTAAGCTACTGAAGTTAATGGAACCCTTTATATGTCCAGCTGTCCTTTGTCAACAACAAATGGTCGCTGTTTGTTGTATTGAATATATGCTATATGGTAATTTATGGACCTAATAGGAATCTAACGCCATTTGCATATAACAAGATATGTATTTTATCAAAGTAATTGTTGAACTGAAGTACAATTAAGAATTTTGGAAATGTACATCCAGTGGTTCTTTTCCTTTAAATTTTTTGGGGGGCCCCACTGGGGCCCTAAGCTATATATTCTTTAGCTTATATGTAAATCTGGCACTGGGTGAAAGACTAGCTAGTGTTTCCCATTCCTCATATGGAAACTGATGAGACTTCCAGTAGAATCTTACTTCAACAATGGAGAAGGGACAGATTCTCCCATCACAACTGAATAGAGCGGGCCCAGGGCAGGCCATGTGGCACAAACACCCCAGTCCACTAACACATGGATGTTCCTCCCTGCCGCTGAAGCGTCATTCTACCAAATGGTAGGGCCGGTGCAAGCTAGAATCATGAAAAAAGAATCATAGGTTCTTTTTTTTTGGAAGTGCATCTACATTATTATTAATCTAATTATGAAACGCCTTCTACACAATCATCCCAAGCTGATATAGAATAAAAAGAGCAAAAAAACCCAGTTAAAAACCCAGTGGATACATTTAAAACAAAACTGAAACAATACAAAGCAGACACTTGTGGCAAAGACCCATTTATCCAGCAGAGAAAGACTGTCAGAATAAAAATGTTCGATTGTTTCCAGAAAGTGCAGATACTGGGCACCTGGCAACAGTGATACTGTTTTACAGAGAAGGGGCAGCCATATTGAAATCCCTGATCTGAGTTACTGCAGAGCAGACTTCTGAGATCCTTGGAAATTGCAGGAGAAATTCTCTTGCTGACCACAGTGATCTTCCGCATACATAAGGGATAAGCTGGTCTCTCAAGTAACCTGGTTGTCAGGTGTATAGGGCCTTATATGTTAATGCCAACACCTTAAAATTGGCCCTGTGGCAGATTGTCAGCCAGTGAAAATCCTGCAAGCAAAACATTGTATGCTTGTGATAGTTTGTCCCCACAATCAACCTAGCCACCTCTTGACTGAGTGATATGGACTGAAGAGCAGGAAGTGTCCAAATAGTTGATGGAAGAAACTCACAGTATTGTTTAAAATTATATTATTACCGGTAGTTTTTTCTTTGTATTGAGTAACATTTATTTTAATTCTCTGCAACAGTTAATGTAAGGGTGTCCCTGATCTGTCATTGAAGTGCTCTTGTTCTGACTTTCATCTGGCTGGGATGTGGTTGCTGACCATGACTTGACACTTTTATTGTAACTAGTTTTGCAATGTGATCTAGTTCTTAAAACCCCTCTGCTCTAGCCTTCATTTCAATGGCAGAATACGACAATATTCAGTGCCATCAAGTTCCCCAACCCTGTGATTGTATGTAAATATAACCTTAATGCCATTCTACATAATAAACGCTAAGATGGGTGATTGAGATGGGTGATGGTGCTTTAAAATGAATTTAAAACAATTCTTTTCAAACAAAACTGTTGAAATGGCTCATTAAAATGTGCTGCTCCTTTGATGCTCAAGTTATTGATGTGCAAGCAACTGTACTTCACATTCAAAGGAGAACACAGGCTTTGCTGTGACATCCATATTGATCACCTTCTCTTTGTTAGAATGTGTTACCCTGTAATAAAGCCAGGTGTGCTCATTCTCTACAGAGGATTTGAATATTTATGCACCATCAGATTGGCCCTGATTTGCACCGAGACTTGTCATACAGAGGTGCCTTATGCATGGCACTAGAGCTCGGTTATTAGGAGTTGTTTGTGCTTCACAATGTGAACAATTACGCCTTAGAAAAATACAACCTCATTTCACCTTATATTAGCAGTCCTCATTTTCCAAGCACTGCCTAGAATAAAAGGTTAATTAGGACTTACGCTTTTTTACAAAAAAATAAAAATAGCTATTTTAAAGAAGCAATTCTATGCAAATTTACTCAGAAGTAAGACCCACTGTGTTCAGTGTTGACTATTCACATTTAAACTCCTGAGAACACAACAGAATTTCTATATAGACATACATAGGATTGCTCTCAATTTGAGTTGTTTATGCATAGTTGAGGCTCCAATCCTTAATGCACTTCCCAGAAGGTAAGTTCTATTGAACTCAGTGGGATATATTTTAGTAACCATACTTAGGATCGTAGTGCACATGTTAAGCAAGTATGCTGTGGGGATGATACAAAACTGTACATTGTGTTAAAATAATTTATTGAAACCGATTGATTCACTAGTAAATTAATCACTAGTAAACCATCCATAAAATGAACACACTTTTTTATCTCATTCTTCTGTGAAAGGTTTCATTTTTTACAATAACCCAAACAAATGAGATTTTTTAAAGCCATGCTGACAGCTTTCAAAGACATTAGATTATTGAATAAAAATACTGAAGGTATCAGTGGCGCAGCGTGGGGGGTGCAGGGGGGGCCGGCCGCACCGGGCGCAACATCTGGGGGGGGCGTGCTCGCACTTGCAGCTCTCTGCCCCTACCTGGCTCACTCACTCTCTCTCACTGCAGTGCTGGCTGTGCGAATCCGATCCGAGCCGCCGGGTCGCCGCCCACTGTGGAGGGGAGGGTGCCAGGCGTGCGGTGCGGTGCAGAGAGAGAGCGAGGGACTATCTGGGGGAGGGACAGTGCAGTGGGGGGGGGGCGCAAATTACTTGCCTTGCCCCGGGTGCTGACAAACCACGCTATGCCACTGGAAGGTATACATTTCAAACAAACATTCTTTATTCCAAGGATGGGGGAACCTGTGGCTCTCAAGAGGTTGTTGGACTCCTTCTCCCATCACCCTCAACCACCGTGGCCAGTGTTCAGGGATGATGGGAGCTGTAGTCCAACAACCTCTCAAGGGCCACAGGTTCCCTATCTTTGATATATTCAAATTATCTGAAATTTCCTTTTGTCACAGATCCGCTGTCATTATCTGCCCCTTCAGTTTCAAAATATACCAACTTTAGTGTTCCAGATTTCTGACTAGCATTAGTCTAGGCCCAGATTCAGAAATTCTTGCAAGAAATGTTAAGCACTACATTATGGTCTACAGGTTCCCTGTTGAAAGGAAAATGGGGAGCTAGTAGATTCAGTCTCTCAACCCCTATCCCCACCAACAGGTGATGTGCATTTGTTGAGCAACAGCCCCAGTCAAGCAGCGGAAGCTACATGTGAAGACCTACATGCTGATCAGCTGTGCACTAATGGATGGATATAGCATACACAGCACCTTATTGCAGATACACGACTCAGTTCAATGCAGGACTTACGTCTTGATTGGTTTGGTGTTGTAAATTCTGCTGTCACCACACCTATTTGGATAAAGGAGGGCATGACAGATCAATACGCTTAGTATGCTAAAGTTACATGGAAATTGTTCAGTACATTTCATACAGCAGTGGGAGGTGCGTGCCATTTTAATGTTTCTATGTTTAGTTACCTGCTAGCAAACTTGCAGTGGAATATAGATAGGGATCTTAGGTATAACTGTACCTGTGGTGAAAGGGTTTGCAGATTTGTACCTAGATAAAGACGGAATGGAAACATCTGTCAATTGTAACTTCACTCTACAGCAAGACAGTTCCGCACAGATATTGCTTTAAAGATACTAGTCGTTTTACTCTTCTGGAGACAAAGTTTTGAAAGTAAAAAAATCCTGTTAATTTATCCAATTTTGTAATAATCAAACATTTTTAAAAAACCATGCACATTTGTATTCACGTGTATTGAACACCCCCACACTAAAGATTTTAAAGTTAAAATCCATTTTGAAAAACTATCTCCAAGTTTGGGAGCTATATCTCAACTTTTCAAAAAATCCAAAATTGGAACTATGCCCCCAATTTTACAAAAATCCAGTAAGTTTTCTGCTATTTGTACCAACTGAAGTTCAAAATTCCCCATTATGAAATACTGGTGGAAATCTGCAGAAGAAGAAAAGTATTTTAAACAGGAGGTTGGTTTGCCCTTCCCTAAAAATAAAAAAAATCTGGGATATGACATTGCCCCCATTACCTCTTTTGAACAGGAGGCAAGTATGTAAAGTTTGATCTTCTAATATTATTTCATGGCCTTACCATAGGTTACATGCAAACATGAATGAGAGCTCAATGCAGCTGAATGCTAATGTGCACTTTTAGTTTTAAATTGGATATATTTCACAAAGTTTGTCAGAAAACAACAGAAATATTAACAAAACCTATTAACCAAAACTATCTCCAAAGGATCAGGATTATTAACATCCTTAAGAGGAGTACAAAGGTGACAGGGTAACTCCAAGAGATAGTAAGGAGTAGTGGGTGCTCCGTACTCGCTCACCCAATTTTCAGATTCAATCCATGTTCCCCTAACATGGCTTCTGCCACACATTTGACAGAGATTGGATGTGACTAGGGTAGGAGGGTAGGAGAGATGCTTAGCTTTTCCCCAACCAATCAACTTCCCATTCAAAATCAAGAGACACATTGCTTTTTTACCCCATTGAATTCTATGCTTGTGTTTTGCAATGTGTTGTGGCAAGAGAAAAGCAAAGCTAGGCTGAATGCCCTCTTTCTAAGATACAATCACTGTGAGATTTTGACCAGCTTCGGCCCATCTGAAGCTGATACAGGCTCATCTTATCTTGAGCCCAAGCAGAGTAGTCCACACAGCAGAAGGATAAGCAGTATGTGCCACATTCTTAACTTTATTTCCACTCTATGCTGAGAGAATACAAACATGCATCTTGCCTCTGTGAGAGCAGAGAAGCAACTGTCTCTCTAACAAAGAAACCGAGAGAACAGTGAAAAACAGGAAACCAGTGTACGTCACATCCAGTCTCCCATTCCCGTGGGAATCCAACAGTAACTTGGACTGTGGAATGCAAAACCATGTCTTGTGACTGCAGTTGCTGCTCAGTGAGGGAAATAGAAACCAACATCCTCCCCCTTTCTGTGAACATCACTGGGCAGTGTGTTCGTACAATATCAGTACAAACCCAACTTCTGCACATAGGTACAGTGTTGATCCCTTGGTACAACCTTTGACAATACATCAGCAGGAATTTCATTACCTGGCATATAGGACACCGTTACGAGTCCCTTCTGAATACATTCCCTAGCATGTTGCAGTTTCAATTGCAAATGCTTCGTGCTTTGCTTACAACCTTCAGAATTCAGCAAAGCCAAACATGCATTGTTGTCCTGGTAAACCTGGATTGGACATTTGACAGGAATTTTCATGTCTTTGCACAATTGTAACAACCATTCACAATCTTTAAGTGAATAAGACAGTGCATTCAGTTCAGCTTCACAAGTACTTAAGCTAACTGTTGTTTGCTTCTTGCATGACCAATCAAATAGACCCTGATTGTACATGTAGCAAACTCCAGACGTACTTTTCCTGTCTGTAGTGTCACCACCAAAACTTGTATCTGCAAATATCTCAAGACCACCAGACTTCTGATTGTTAAATCTTAGTCTGTAATGCATAGTGCCTTTCAAATAGCGAGCTATGCGTTTCAGAGCTTTCCAATCCTTAACAGTAGGATTGTTGACTTGTCTGCTTAGCAAATTACAGCTAACAGCAATGTCAGGTCTTGAACATCTGGCAATGAAGTTTAGTTTGCCTAGCACACTTCTGTACAGTGTAGTGTCAGAAAATGCTCCTTCAGTATCATCTATCTGATAACCTGTTGTCATCGGTGTGTCTACAGGGTTAGCATCCATCAGGTTTAGTTTGCTTAACACATCAGCAATTTTCCGTGACTGGTGTACTAGAATGTTACCATCTTGATCTCTCTCTATTTCTAGAGATAGGTAGTTGGTTACCTCACCAAGATCTTTCATGTCAAAGTGCTCTTTCAGTTGAGCTAGGGTGTTATTGTACATTGTGACATCTTCCCAAAAGAACAAAATATCATCAACATAAAACAAGCAATACAGCTTCTTTTGCCCTTCCTCTTTGACAAATACACATGGATAAGCTTTCCCTTGCTGAAAACCTAGAGAAAACAATACTTCAGTGAGTTTTGTGTGCCAACACCATGCACTTTGTTTGAGACCATAAAGGGATTTCTTCAGATTGTATAAAGATTGTATAAGTGATAGGTTTTGTGGTACATTTTATAATTTATATGTTAAAATTAATAAAAAATACTATTAAATTAAGATAAATTATGCCTGACTGTGCAATTGGTGATCACATATGTAACATATAGGTTGCTCCTCCCTTCCAGCCTATAAATGTAATTTTTCTGGGGTCGATGGTACCATAATGTTTAGAAATCCCTAAGAACATGAGAAGAGCCCTGCTGGATCAGGTCAAATGCCCATCTAGTCCAGTGTCCTGTTCTCATGGCCATCAAGCAGCTGCCTTAGGTCCACTCCACATTTTCTAGTTTACTAGATCTGGAGGAAATCCAATCCCGATTTTACTTATGGGTTGAACTATCTCTACAAATTGGGCTTGGCTTGGCAACCATGATAGATCCTGGTGGGCCTCACTCTACATCTTTGTTTCAACGAAAGTTGCTTTAATCAAATCCCAGACTTTGCCCTGAACACTTATCTGTGATTTACAGGGCCCCATGTTAAATCTTACAGGTTCTAGGCAGAACAAAGTGATTCCCCCCTCCCCATGTGCATATTATTTTAATATAAACCTAAGGTTGTTATTTATGTGAGTCACTGCTTGTTTATTATAGATCTCTATTGCTCCATTCTTCCAAGTAGTTCAGGGTGGCATACACAACGCTGCTCTGTTTTATCATCCCACAATGCCTGTGAGGTAGGTGAGACTGGAATGTACTGACTGAGCTAATGTGAGCTACATGTCTGCCTGGAGATTTGAACCCAAATCTCCTCAGTTCAAGATCAACACTTGACACACTACAAAAACAGTGAAGTGTGAAGATGCGCAATCATCCAGAACCCACAAGGCAAACCAGGGCTGTCTTAAGCATATCCGGTGCCCCCCCTCCCAGAGTTTTCAACCTGTTTTTAGGGCTGGAGGAGGTGGGCAGCGCCTGGAGGGCAGCTTCTCCGGTGGGAAAGAGGCGAAGGCTGGACACGGCGCCTCCCGACTCAGCTGGCTGCTTCGTGCCACGGTAGCCATGGCAGGCAGCACAGCGAGCGAGTGGGCCTGTGCTGAGCGAGCGAGGGCACGTGCTCCTTTCCCACCAAGGTTAGTTTTTTCCCTTTTAGCCTTCTGGAGCCCCTCAGAATTTGGTGCCTGCATGCTAAAAGGGGGGGGGGGAACGAGCCAACACTCGGCAGGAGTGGCGCACGTGCCCTTGCTCGCTCAGCTCACTCAGAGGTGTTCCCCGGACCCTCGCCTGGTGTCCTCCAGAACTTGGCGCCTTGGCGCCCCGCGCCACTAGCCTCTATGGGTAAGATGGGCCTGAGGCAAACTCTGTTATGAATTTAAGTGATCCACACAAATTAAAGCATTCCTTGCCTGGTTACCTAGAACATCAGTAAGTTCCAATGATCACAGTTGTAGGGGGTTGGATTAGATGACCCTTGGGATCCCTTCTATGATTCTACACTCTTAATTTTGAGTAAACATGCACACAGTTTTGAGCTGCACATCTGTGAGGCAGACATTCATTAATGTTTTGGAACAGTTCTGGTAAATGATACATGATCAAAGCCAGGCATAGCTTGAGCCTTAGGAGCTAAATGTGTGAAAGGACACGCCACTTGATTGCTCAACGGAAATCTGTGTTACAGAATTGAATTAATTAGCAGCCTCTCCTTTGATAGGCAGGGACTTGCAATGTCCTTCTCCGTTTCAATAATGAATTTATTATCATCGTAGGGGGGGGGGGAATCTGGTTAGTTCCTCTCTTTTAAAAGTCCATATCGGACAAGCACTTTGTTCAAGTTTGTTCTCAAGGCCATTCGTGGAACTTGATGCGCACACAGCACTCCCAGTGGTGCCTATCCCCAATGCTCTCGATGGCATTGCATTTCTTAGTAATTTTAATATTGACCTTATCCTAGCAGCCTATTATATGGCTGGTAAACTTTAAAGTGCTTCATGAAATCACAGCTCTGTGTCAAATCACCATGGAATTTTACATCCGCTTTCCAACACTAAATCTCTTCTAGCTGAAGTCCAGAAAAGCTAAATTGCTCCTTACTTTCAGCCAAGCAATTACTCACTTGACGCTTTCTGAAAAGATTTTGTGCACAGCCTTATATGTCTCCACTCTTTAGTTGTTTACATTCAAACCAGCATGTGGGGTTAAATGTTAAAAGTGAACTCTGTTTGTCTGCTTTAATTTATTTGTTCAGTTGCTTCACAGAAATGAGCATCTAGCTGAAGTTTCCTTCTATCTGGCTCAGATTTAGCAGGAAAATAATTTTGCAGATGATCACTATCAGAAATAATGAATGGATAAAAAGTCTTGGCATGAAGCTACACTGTTGGTATCGGAGAGCAGAATTCCATTGACTAACTTGCTCATTCATGCAATAGTGAATGTGCTTCTTGAAGCATATAATAATTAACTATGAACGGAACACAATGCTCAGATTCAGCCTTTTTATCTCAGTCATTGGTTTTTGTGTGTTTTTTTTAAAAAACAAAGACCTGTTGTTGAATATCAAGGATTCTGTTAATTCATGAACACTCGGGAATGTGTACTGTACCTTACAGTGATGCCTGCTAAGCAATTGCACCCAAAAAGGTGGATGAAATCTATCTTTCTTGCACTCATACTAACACCATTGCATCTGCACAGCGTCTGAGAAAATACATACAGAAGGACTGGCTAACTGTTGGCCACAATGGGAAACAGATGAGCCAAACAGGTCATAACTGTAAGGCAACTGGACAGACAAGTGGTTTAGCAATTCAGCAATTCAGCAATTTAGCAATTCAGCTGAATAAAAATGATCATAACCATGTGTATCTGTAATCGTTATTTCTTGCCATCGGTTGGAAGCTGAAGTGTGAGTGGTGGGAAAGCTATAAACAAAGTGATGGAGACAAGTTCATGCACTCCTTACGTGTATCGATTGAATGCATGGAAGGGTGAGCAGAATCACACCTCCGTATCTTCACTAGAAGGTGTGTAAGGGATTCTACATGCATTGTGGCTGTATGAGGAGCCCTGGGTGAGCAGCAATCCCAATCATATGGAAAAGCCTATTTGTATCTTCCACGGGACATGTGACAAAGGTCAGGAGCGCCCCTCCGTGAATTCAGTCAAAACATGGAAGTGAGAGCTGGACCATAAAGAAGGCTGATCAGCAAAGAATTGATGCTTTTGAATTAGGGTGCTGGAGGAGACTCTTGAGAGTCCCATGGACTGCAAGAAGATCAAACCTATCCATTCTTTTTTCTTTTCTTTTCTTTTTTTGCAAATTATTTTTTATTGATTTTTGGTAAACATATATACATTCATAAATTACACATATATAGGTTACATATTTAACTTAGGCTCTATCATGCCTCTGAGTTCCCTCCATTTCTTTGGTAAGTATCAAATAAAATTCTAATGTCGCGTACTTTATATATCATATTATCAACTACACGCTGTAAGAGTTATTCCAACCCTCCCAGTGTCTTCAAAGATTTACAGTTGTTTCTTATATACATCAAATATTTACTCCAATTTTCTTGAAACTTCTGCTCGTCCTGATCTCTTAATTTTCCTGATAGTCTGGCCAGTTCTGCATAGTCCATCATTTTAACCTGCCAGTCCATTATATTCGGTATTATGTCTGTTTTCCAATTCTGAGCTAACATATTTCTGGCTGCTGTCATGGCATATAGAAAGAGGTTTTTATCTTTTTTTTCAATTTCAAAGATTTTTTAAAGTTTGTTATAGATTAATTCCCAAAAGCCCTTCACTTTACTACAGGTCCACCACATATGGTAGAGGTCACCCTCCACCTCTCCATACTTCCAACATTTCTTATTTTTTGTTCTATACATCCTTGCTAGCTTTACCGGCATTAGATGCCATCTGTAGATCATTTCCCACAAATTCTCCTTTAAGGCAATGCAAGCTGTAAATTTCATGTTTACATTCCATAGTTCTTGCCACGCATCAAAATCGATATTATGGCCAAAATCAATAGCCCATTTAACCATGGCTTCCTTTATCTCTTCGTCTTTCATATACCAATCCAACAATAAATCGTATGTTTTTGATAGTACTTTATTTTTACCTTCTTACCTTGAGGATAAGAAATCTAAATTCAATATCGATACTCTAGAAGGCAAACCTATCCATTCTTAAGGAAATCAGCCCTGAGTGCTCACTGGAAGGACGGATCCTTAAGCTGAGGCTCCAATACTTTGGCCACCTCATGAGAAGAGAAGACTCCCTGGAAAAGACCCTGATGTTGGGAAAGATGGAGGGCACAAGGAGAAGGGGACAACAGAGGACAATATGATTGGACAGTGTTCTCGAAGCTACCAACATGAGTTTGACCAAACTGCGGGAGGCAGTGGAGGACAGAAGTGCCTGGCGTGCTCTGGTCCAGGGGGTCACAAAAAGTCGGACACGACTAAACGACTAAACAACAACAATGCACCAACTGTGTGAAGAGGACTTATATTAGATGTGTCACTCAGATTAGGGGGAGGAGTAGCCTTGTAAATGTCATGAACAGGCAGCAATTACTTTTTTAAAACACAAGTGATAAGGATGGAAGCCTTGCCACCTACACCCAGATCAGTAGGCTAGAATGAAATCACCAAGACGTAAATGAAATGCACTGTGCCCGTTCTGCAAGGCATGTGCCCTGCCAGTCAAGTCAAGTCACAGGACTGAATGCTTGTGTGGGAATGGCATAGCATCTTGTTCTTTATCTAATGTTCTGATATTGGTGTGGTCGTATATGCAACTGTTTGTGCTGATAGTGTGTGCATCTGTTCTATGTGTTCTGCTGTGCTGTACGTAATATGTTTGCCCATGCTATGTGTACAGTTGTGGTTTTCCCCCATGACTGCGCTTTATCTAGAATGTTTGTTTCTATCTGTCCAACATGTGTTTGATGCTGCATAGTGCCTATGTATGTTTGGTTTGATATGCTCTCTGCACTCTGTCTGAAAAGTGCCAAATGCTTTCTGCTGTGTGCCTGGGAGGAACTTTATTTCCTGTCCTGTTGCCGCTGCCATGCCTATAGTAGCAGCAAGTTGTATGTGTAAAATGAGTTCCAGTCTTAGGAATCATTTTGATGTACTTTGACCTTTACTTTCCTAAGGGATGTTCGCTCATTACTTTCAAAGATTATACAATTTGTGTATTAGAGTATACGCGTACAGTAATGCAAATGAAATATTCAATGGATATTCAGTCTGTGCACACAACACTTGAGTTGTACAAATAAACAAATGTGCATTCTTTCACACACAAACACTTGTACATATAGCTTATATCTGTTGGAGATAGCTTATATCTGTTTTCAGTGCAATGTGTGAGTAACCCCATAGTTTAGAATCTAAACTAATCCCCAAGTCAGGTGAAAAGGTGGAATAATAATAATAATAATAATAATAATAATTAAGAAGAAGAAGAAGAAGAAGAAGAAGAAGAAGAAGAAGAAGAAGAAGAAGAAGAAGTAGTAATAAATAATGCCTGGAAAATATATGGTGCAATTGGGTTTTGTAAGCTGCAGTTAATAAATCCAGTGGGAACACTTTTTCCTCAAAAGTCATATCTTAAATAATTATCTGTCAGTTTCCTTTATATATGTAAAGCATCTGTTAGCATCTGTAGTTATATTCAGTCTGCAAAACATTTGAAATGCAACACTGTGCTCATCTATTTTCAGCAATGAAATGCTCAGTGGTCACTGTCTTATATTGCTTGTACTTAGTGGTTTACAAGTCGTTTTATCTTCTGTGCATTAGCATAAGTAGTGTGCTATATAAAGCCTCCTAAATATATATCTCAGCAAGGCTGCTAGCCCATCGCAGAACGGAACCTCTGAGTTACATTCAACCGTCAAATACTGGGCAATACATCTCTAGGCAAAAACTTCACATAAGATACCCTAAATACACATCCTATACAGGACTGACAGTCACAAAAATAAACATGTACAAGATACCATTCTTCTTTACAAATATATTTAGATGTGTGTGGCAGCAGCAAAGAGAATCTGTGTATTTCCAGGAGGCAACAGAACTCTGGAGCTGATGTTTGAGGTTCCTATCCCAACAACGAATTTGATAGGTGGTCTTGAGAAAATCAGTAGGGGCTGGTTCACACCCTTGTCCAACTATGGTTCAAGTATGTATGAGAGAAGAGTAGGACTGTATACCCATACCCTGCGCACATGAAGCCATGAATGATGTGAGAACTATGTCTGTATGCACATGTATGCCCCAAATCCCATCAACACATTCGCCCGTGTCTGTGTGAATTTATTTACCCTAATGGGGATCAGCTTGAGGGTCTTGCCACACAACTATGTATGAACATGTATGCCTCAAATGTCATCAATACATTCACTCCGGTGTGTGGAGAGGCATATGCACCTGTACCACCATCACATGGGGTTGATGAATGTATGAAATGCACCTTTGCGTTTCATGTGGCGTGAAAGTTCTATCTGTGATGTATTGTCAGCGAACAGTTTCATGTTGGTAAACGCATCTCTTGAAGCTTCTGTCAACAAGCGAGCATGCCTTTGTGAGTTTCTTAGTGGGGAGGCAAAGACACCTACCTCAAAAGGCTGTCTTTAATCTTACTCTATGTCCTAAATCCTGGTACTGACATCAGATTCTGTTTCTGGGGTTCCACCATCTTGCTGAAGCTAAGTGGGTTTTGGTTTGGTCAGTGCCTAAAACCACTTGCAGATGACTTTCCAGAATGGGAGAAAGGTGTAATACAAATAATAACATTAAATAAGCACTAAATAAACCCTGGTCTACTTAAGCCCTGGACATAGTAGCTGTTTCTGCTCCTTCTCTCTTTCCCTCTTTCTCTCTTTCTCTCTTTCTCTTTCTCTGCATGACTCCATTCTTGTTTCCCTAGGAAATAAATAAGAGATATTGATGTGAAAAAGAAAAATAGAATTCTAAGTGACGATGAGGGTCATTTAGTCCAACCCCCTGCAATGCAGGAATCTTTTGCCCAACATGGGGCTCAAATCCACAACTCTGAGTTTTAGAGTCTCATGCTGTACCCAATGAGCTTTCAAAGGTCCATGGCAGCTTTTCTTGGGAAGGCCTGGCCTATCTGAAACACTTCACATGTTTTCTTTCTCTTTCCCCTTCCCAATTTTTTGTCAATCTTTCATTTTCATATTTTGAATTATAATGACTTTATTGAATTATATTCATTGTTTTGGTGAATTTGTTGCTGCTGTTTGCTTTATTAATAGGCCACAGTGTTTGATAATATAGTGTTTGCATTGTGTGTTGCTTTCTTAATGTTACCGTGAGTTGCTTTGTGCTCAATATTTGTTGTTCGAAATGAGGAATACAAGTATTAAATCAAATCTTCTCTACTATTAAATAAATGCTTAAAAATATCCCACTAACATCTTCAAAAAGCTCCTAAACAGGTCAGCTGGAGCAAGTTCAGCTGGAACACGACTTACCTCCATCTGCCTATTTGTAATCCTTCTACGTTGTTTTCACCCCTCCTTCTGCTATATTGCCGCATTCATTCATTTTCTTCCACCGCTAAATTCCCTGTTGGATAAACACGCCAAGAAAACAAAAATATTTTGCAACTGAAATAAATTAGGAAAAAAATGTGCAAATAATAGGTTCTGGGTGTAGGATGGATGCATGATGCAATCCAATGCATGTTTAAGTTCCTCTAAGTTCAATGGGCCTTACTCTGGGCAAGCACACAGAGGATTGCAGCCTTCGTTTTCTATCTGCAAAGTTGGATTGTTTAAATAGACTTCGCCACGACAGAACATGTTGAGTCAACTAAAACGCGATGGTCCATTTTCACCATATGTTCTTTCTGTCTCTGCTGAGAGATCCAGTGAGAAATGTTTTCCACACACATCTGATTGGCAAATACACCTTGGGGCTGATCCAATTGTCCCTCACATCCTCTCCACCTCCTCCCATGTATGCTGTTCCATGCTTCAGTTTCTTGCTGCCAACGACCTCGCCTGCCTTTGAAGCAGCCATTCCACAAATAGAGAAAGCTGCATATACAGGAGAGCGTCGCACTCATAAAGCGTTCTTTAGGAGTACCTTCTCTAACAACATTGGGTTATAGCATTACCTGTGTAAATCAGTTGCTTTACTTGTTTACACACAAACAAAAATCCTAAAATTCATTGCTACTTACATTTCTGAGTTTTCAGCGGAAAACATGACGTTTTTATCCATGTAGACAAACAGATTGGACTGATTACTCAATGTGACTTAGGCGCTGCCGACACAAGAGTATGGTCTTTAAACGAATGGGGGGGGGGATCAAAAAGCCAAATAATCCCTTTAATTATATGCTTAAGACCCTGAATGGAAGAAATTAAGGGATATGAAGAAACAAATGTATACTAATTATTCCTTGTTTTGCAGCAAATGTATTTCTATGGTAACCACTGTGGTCTTAGAAGAAATTAAATGACTTTTAAAATCAGATCATCAGCAAAGTTACCCAGTAGAGCCACAAACCAATACTCTTCCAAATAAGTTTTTAGATGATGAAGGAGAAAAGCATTCATTTCCCCAGCTGTTGGCCATTAGAACGACGAAATGGCATTTTCATTAAAAACCACCAAGTAAAGGTTTTCTTATTTGTTAGGGGAGAAGGGTGTGGAGCTTTTCTGAGTGGGGGAGGGGGGTCTCCTTTTAAGACTTTAAATACACTGCATGTCTCAATATAATATGGTATAGGGAAGACATTAAGGACCATTTCCAGGGCCTACATTGTCTGGTGAATAGACAATTAAGGCACACCACGCTTGAATTTTTAGGTGCCTTTTTAAATGTAACTTAATCCTCCAGCCATATACCTAGTACTTGTACTAGCTTTCCGTTAATCCCCCTGCAGGGCCCATATTATGGAAAGATCCACAGACACCCCCGTAAGAGTTTGGTACCTTTTCTTCTTATACTGCCTCCCACTCACCCAGTTGTATGCAAACAGAAGGGGTGGAATCTGCTGTGCTTCTGTAACATTTGATATCCACTTCCATCTCCTGATCCTAAACCCTTAACTTAGAAGCAAGTTATGATTATATGAATGGGACACGTTTCTGCAAAAACAGGACAGTCTCTGCAAATGGAGAAGATTGACTTCGACCTTCAAGGTGGTGAGCTAGAATCCCCCATGGTCCACTGATGTATGAACCTAGGGAATTCCCAGTTTGAAGGATGCTGCTCCAGTTAGAGCCATTGGTCAGCTCTTGAATCCATGGCCAAATAAATGGTTCCTGGGGACATGCAGGGTGGGTGAAAGTCTCCTCTCTCTCTACCCTAATCCCCCCCCCCCCATTGATAGCAAATTATGGCAGCTCTATTGCTAGAACTGTAACATTCTATCCAATATACTTTTGTTCTTTTGGGTCCTGTAGGATTCCTAGAATGCAAAGCTGGAATGTAACATTCTGTAATGCTCTATCTGGATCTTTACTGCTCCAATATCCCAAAAGTCTGGCCCATTTCACAGAAAAAAGGCAGCCTATAATCAATCCAATTATAGCGTTCCACAAGTAGTGGCAAGGAAGAGCCTTTTAGAATTGGCTGGTGAATACAATTTATCCAAAGGACTGGTTTGCGCAACCCTGATTCTAATCCTAGCAAAATTAGGATGCCATAGTCTCTGACTTTGGTGAAGGATTTAACATTGAACCATCACATTTTGTGTTGCAGAATGAAATGCAAGCATGACTCTGTGCCATTAGCACAGGCTTCCTCGACCTCAGCCCTCCAGATGTTTTGAGGCTACAATTCCCACCATCCCTGACCACTGGTCCTGCTAGCTAGGGATCATGGGAGTTGTAGGCTAAAAACATCTGGAGGGCCAAGGTTGAAGAAGCCTGCATTAGCAACATGAAGGAACCCCAGAAAGAGCAAGAGCAGAAGACTGGGTTTATTGTCGTCTGAAGGCTAAGACATGCATTGCTCACATGATGTCACTCTTGCAGGCTAATGACTTCTCCAAAGTCTGACTCTGGGTAGCTTCGTGCTGCAAATTATACCAGGTCATAAAAATGCAGCATTTCATCAGTAGGGACCATTACTGGCTGTAGTTCAGCATAATTAATATTTGCTCCCTTTCTCTGGCTGCTTAGTCATGCTCTCTGTCCTGGATGGCATCTATTCATTAGGACCTTTCCAAAACTAGCAAACAAACAATTTCCCCTCCTGCCAGACAAATTGCAAGTTTCAGAGCACTTCTGTTCTTTTTTGCCTGAGACAGAGAATTGTATATAGTATCTCTAGGGAATCGATCCTCAAATTTACTCCACATCTTGCCTTTTCTTCTTCAGTGAAAATCCTACTTTCAATTTGATTTCAGTAGGGTGTAAGCTTTGTTAGGTGGAAGAAACATAAAATGTATTGGCAGAAATTACTGAAGAACTCATGAAAAAATTGAAAAGAAATGGGAGAAAAAATAATTTAATAAGAGAACAGAAGAACAGATTCTGGACCGTGTGCCTGAGACAGGAATGATGGCAATGTGAAAGAAAACTGTTTTAATATTCAGTATCAGTGATGTATGGAAGTGAGAGCTGGACCATAAAGAAGGCTAATCTCCAAAGAATTGATGCTTTTGAATTATGGTGCTGGAGGAGACTCTTGAGAATCCCATGGACTGCAAGAAGATCAAACCTATCCATTCTGAAGGAAATCAGCCCTGAGTGCTCAAAGCAAGGACAGATCCTGAAGCTGATGCTGATGAAGTACTTTGGCCACCTCATGAGAAGAGAAGACTCCCTGGAAAAGACCCTGATGTTGGGAAAGATGGAGGGCACAAGGAGAAGGGGACGACAGAGGACGAGATGGTTGGACAGTGGTCTTGAAGCTACCAGCATGAGTTTGACCAAACTGCGGGAGGCAGTGGAAGACAGGAGTGCCTGGCGTGCTCTGGTCCATGGGGTCACGAAGAGTTGGACATGACTAAATGACTAAACAAAAAAAAACATCATTTGCAACTCATACCAAAAAAAAAAAGGTAAGTATTTTGCTGAAGACATATTTATACATTCTGGGGTTTGGTTTTGTTGTTTTGGCATAATTAACAGGCTGTGCCTCATTGTAGTAGCACACCAGGTAATGATTCTAGAGCATATTAAAGCATTGCAATGTTCCATATGGTGCTGTTTTACGTTTCTGAACAGAAATGATGCTTAGCCTGGCTATGTAATGATACAGCTCACACTCTGGCTATGTCGGTTGTTTTAAATTGTTTTTAATATTATGTTTTAATGCTGTAAGCTGCTTGAGACCTTAGGGTGAAGGGTGGACAATTATTTATTAGTAGTAGTAGTGGTGGTGGTGGTATAAGTTGCTTTAAAAAAAGAAGCACCCACTTTTTGCAGAAGTGTGCCAAGTACCTTGACCATTCCATAGCCGTCCACTAGGGGGTGTAGGAAGCCTAGTACCTTCTGCTATCTACTATGATTAATTGCATAGTCTGCCTGCCTCAGCTCCTCCTGCTGCTGGTGTCAGAATTTCAGAACATCCACACTCTTGTGTGGCAGCCCACGGGAGCCCCCTGAAAGCCCAATATAAACACAGAGAACCCAAAGCCCTGCTGCTGCACACCTCCTCATACGATGGCCACCATGCAACACCACCCTGTTTTGTGACTTTAACAGGTGCACATGTATAGGAACAGCTTTCTGAATGCAATCAATTAGGAAAGTGTCAACAACTCCTGAGCAATTTTTTTTCTTCTGCACAGATCTCAAGTTTTTAGGCCCTGAGCACCTGGATTTGGGCTGATTTAGGCCTTAAAATAAGCTGTGTGAACAACCTTACTGCAAGCTACTCGTTTTGAAGGAAATTGGTCTGTCTAAAAGGCTAATGGATACACTCTCCCATTAGATCGGTCTGTATTATTGGCAGGTTGTATGTCAAATGCATTATTTAAGGCAAAGGGCATTGATTTCCAATGGGGTGACAGCTACAGGAAAATGACATGCAGATAACTGGCTGAAGGCTGACATTCTTCTAGAACGGGGGGGGGGGGGGGCTGACACTTTGCATAGTCTACTGGCATATACCTCATCTGTACTTAGTGCTCCTCTATATACTCTATGGCATTAGAAGTGCCTGATGCACTGGTTGAGACCAAAGCACACCTAATCCTGCATTCTTCGCAAGACTCCAAACGCTAAGTGGTCCACCAGAAATTGGAGGGACCTGTTTAATCTCCCTTATTTCTACTTGGTTCTGGATAACTCTGAAGTGTTTGGAGTGTGTTACATACAATCAAGCTGTTAGAGCCCAGAAATAGGCTTTTTATTTTTCATTAGAAGTATTTTGTCTATTATTGAAATTTAAAATAAGGCTTGAACACTTATCAGTTTTTAAATATTGACTGATTGGCAAGCAGTGCATGGAGATCATCATAATTTGCTTTTACACAACACATCTCCATGTTCAGAGTGCTTCAGATACAATATCTCAGTAAGACTGAAATCAGCCCTGCAAGAAAGACCAGTATTAATTTGACTCCCCATTATTGCCAGCTTTGTAGGGGGCTGGGAGAGAGTGTAGTGTCCTGTCAAGGCCCACCTTGTCAATTTACTGCTGAATTGAGAATTCAGGGACTTCCAAGCTCTCAGCTCAGCCTTCTTCCTTATTTCCCCTCAGGTTGGATTCTCAGTATTCTTGTTCACAACTTATGCTTTGTCATGACTGAAAGGAAAGCAATACAATATAATTTAAAGTAGCATAGATAACATCTGTGCAAAGCAAGGTGTAATATAATAAACCCCATAGGCCTTATTTGTTCCACATCCCACATTGTGTTACTCACAGTATCTTTAGATTTATGACCTCTTAATTCATAGTTTCATTAGAACTACAGCGTTAGCATTACTTAAGCAAAGGAAATTGACAATTAAAAAAGAAACTCACAGTATTTCCCCCTGCCATCATGGTCATTTTGGGCAAACTTAGTCTATAAAGAGAAGTGTTGTCAGCAATGAAAGGATGGAGTCATGTGCTGCCTTTCAGGATGCTGGGGATTCCTGCATGAGAGTGAGGAGAACATGTTCTCTGCCTGGTGCTGAGAAGGAACGCATTGCTCCAGGGAATGTTGCCAGATGAGGATGCAGCTTGTGGTCCCTCTCCTGGCCACGTTGAGGATAAAAACCTTCGTGAAACCTGGATTCAGGGTTCATCATGATCCGGAAAACCTGAAATCTGAGACTCAGCTACATTGGCAAAGAAAAAGCACTTTATATGTGTTGTATATGCATTATAACACTGTGACACCAGATGGCGCTGTGGAGTTCCGTTTTTGCCAACCTGATTTCTCATACAAGGTTTGCAATGCGTTTAACTGAAATGCTTCTTTGATGTGTCTAGATCCAGCCCTGGACTTTACCACTGGATGTTAGAATCAGTCTGAAGGCACATGCATTCCTTCATCAATCACAACCCAGAAAGATTTATTGGCACGGATCCTTGTGTCAATGTTATAATTCTCATTTTACAAATGATCAGCGCTTGGCTAGATGTTATGCAAGGCATAGAGTGTGATGTGCTATCATCAAGTTGTGTCTCATCCCTTTTGCAAACCAACAGTCAGCTATCTGAGGGAGGGGTATACATACTTTGCTAATATCAAGCCACTTGATGTCAGGTGCTTGGCAGGTGAGTGATCCCACCTATCTGTCAAAATGCCCCCTGGGGGTTGAGGGAGGTCAGAATCCAGCCCACTGGCTGTATCAAGATCCCCACTTCTTCTCCATCATAAGGAGGGCAGAGCTAAGATCTCAAATTTCCTGCAGTGCTCTGCATAACAACTGAACCAACCTCAAAATGCATTGATTTCTGCAAGGTTGCTGGCTTGAAACAGAAGTCAATGTGTCTACTTGAAAGAAGAACTACTTTGAATAAGCTCCGAATTTAATTTATCAAGGAAAAGGCTGGAGTAGGTTAGCACATATGCTCATGAAGTTATATTGGTCTTCCATATCTGCCAAGAGGATGGAGCTTTTCCATACTAAGTGCCCCCCCCCCCCCGCTGCAAGTCTTCTCACTGTGACTCTTACTCCCTTTCTTCAAATTATTTTACTCAAGTTCTGTAACTGAGCTATAAGTGTGCAAAAAAGGAACCGGTGAAAAATGGCAGGGGGTATAAACACAAAATAGGAGATGGGAAATAGGTGTAGACAGAGTTTTATTAGGGTGCTAAAGCATCCTGTTCATGAATTTCTGGCTCCTTTCCATCTAAAATAGGTATGAGTGGCAAATTGTTGAAGATGGCTGGCTATGTGAAGTTGAAACCTTCAGAAGACTGGAAAGAAGTCCAGCAGTGAGTGAGCTGCTTCACAAACAATTTGGCCATGAGGTGTCATGGTGGATGGGAGTAAAAATATGGCAGCTAGGATCTTGCAGGCAACAGAGTAAGCAAATGTGAAGAACAATCAGAACAAAATTTAAAATGTATCCGCCCCGCCCCCCTTTCTAGTGTCCTGGTCCTGAGTTCAGAATTTCTTTATATATCCATGAGATAAACTTTTGGTAAGCCAAGCAGTTTGATTTGGAACATGAAATCTTAAAATCCCTAAAGTTCCTGCCATAAGTGTCTGGGTAGTGATCCAGACAGTGGCCTTGAAATTTTCCCAAATACAGATATTAAAACTCTTGGTGGATAATTAGCCGAAAAAGTTAACATTGGCTTCCTTCTTCAACGACTTCCTCAAAAAGGAAGAGAACCGGGGAATTGCAGTCTAAGTCAATGATGTTTTATGTGTCTTATGGTAAGGTAAAGGTAAAGGGACCCCTGACTATTAGGTCCAGTCGTGAACGACTCTGGGGTTGCGGCGCTCATCTCGCTTTATTGGCCGAGGGAGCCGGCGTACAGCTTCCGGGTCATGTGGCCAGCATGACTAAGCCACTTCTGGCGAACCAGAGCAGCGCACAGAAATGCCATTTACCTTCCCACCGGAGCGGTACCTATTTATCTACTTGCACTTTGACGTGCTTTCGAACTGCTAGGTTGGCAGGAGCAGGGACCGAGCAATGGGAGCTCACCCATTGCGAGGATTCGAACCACCAACCTTCTGATCTGCAAGCCCTAGGCTCTGTGGTTTAACCCACAGCACCACCCGCGTCCCAGTGATGTTTTATGTGTCTTCTGGTACCCAAGCTTAATACATACACATACATCACAGAATCACACACACACACACACACACACACTTGTTAAAGAAGAGCAGATGTTTGACTGTTTCCTCTAAAGAAATGGTAAAAATCTGCCAAGAGTGGTGATGTACTGAACTAGCATAATGGCATGATACAAACATGCTGTAAAAAGCAGCAGGAGGTTGCCACAAACACTGAATTTCTAGATGATCAGTTTACCACACATTCTACCAAACATTGGCAGCTGATATGTGATAGAAAAGAAAAGAAAAGTCTTACTGCTTGATAGGATTCGGCAGCTGAGCAAGCTACTTCAGGGTAGTTTACAAAGGTGCATGTCCACATGCACACACACACACCTTGCCAGGGCTGTTTAGGGTAGCCATCTTTTTCCATCATGATATAGCAGTGTTCCCTATGGGGCATTTTATACTATGGCACAGTGCGGCTGGTCATCGGAGCTTGCATAGCACTGTGCATGAAAACCCTGGTGATCAGCTGGTGGCCAGGGCTTGCATAGCTTGCTGCACAGTGCAGAGTTTACATGCAGAGCGCTTTTCAAAAATAATTCACCTGATGTAATTGCAATGTCATATGATTGATGGGTGGCTGGCTTTCCCCACCTCTTAAACTTGATCTATGGGGTTGCGGGAGATAAGGATTCACCCCATTTGCCAGATCCATTATATAGGGCTGGAGAATGAGACGATGTGCTCATTGCAACCCTGTCGCTACTTGAAGGAGCAGCAAAGCTTGTTCTGTAAAAGAAGAGAAAGCAATGTTACCCTCTGCCATCTTCTTGTAATGATAAACATCCTGAGACCACAAAAAATTACTAGCATTCATCATCACCCAAAGGATGAGTGCTTGCTGCTTTTGCCCAACCACCAGTGAAGACTGGTCCATTAGGGCTCTGTTGGCCCTCAGACAGCCCGAAGCTGCCTGCCTTCTTATTTGTAACCTACCAGAAGTTGCTCTGCCTGTCATTGGCTCCACCAACTGCTGGTCTCCCTGCCTTCGACCCTGCCATTTTCAGTGGGCACCACCCATTGCTGGGCCACCACCCAGTGCTAGAAAGAGAGCAGAGCAAATCGTTTGGCTCAGCTCTATGCCAAAGAGAATGTGTCTCACGATAGACTCATCCACCCAACTACATCACGGCGTAATAGAGAGTATGCAAAAGAGTAGCAACCAATATTGCACAATTCCTCTTTAAAAAAAAAAAAATCAGAAGAAGCATAAGGAAAGAACAAGCTGATGCAAGTGTTGGGTAGATGCCCCATAAAAAGAGTTATCTCATGTTATCGTTTATGAGGAACAGCATATTAAGACTACAAAGGTTACCAGGAAAGTACAGGAAAGTACAACAAATCCATCATCAAGGCAGTACAAGACATCTGATAGTGGCCTACCTAGACAGTGAATAGCCCAAACTAGGATGGTTATCTGCTAACCTAGGGCTCTTTTACTCAGCCCCGTGGATGCAATGTGCCAATTTCAGTCTCAAAGTGCAGAAGTTCTACAACAGCTACAACCACACACAAGTTCATCTTTTCACTGAAACTGGGGGACAACATTGGTGGGAAATATTTGGTGGTAAAGCAACTTCAAATCCAGTATGTTGAGAATGATCAACAGTGTTGTAACCTAGTTAAGAAAATCTTAGTTAGTGAGTCACGAGTGCCTTGATCTATTTAATCTATTGTTAAAATTTGCACATGGATGGAACACATATGTCATAGCAAGCATCATCTTAGAAGAGGCACCCTCTCCTTTGTGAGAGATGCAGGTGGAATGCCTATTCTAAGACAATGCTTGCCACATAATACTTAAGTTAAATCTGCTTCATTCAAGGCAATTATTTAGTCAATTAAGACTGCACTCCTGACCTCACTTACCTAGGAGTTAGACCCATTTAATTCAATAAGATTTAAAGGTAAAGGGACCCCTGACCATTAGGTCCAGTCGCGGATGTCTCTGGGGTTGCGACACTCATCTCACTTTATTAGCCGAGGGAGCCAGCGTACAGCTTCCAGGTCATGTGGCCAGCATGACTAAGCCACTTCTGGCGAACCAGAGCAGTGCACGGAAATGCTGTTTACCTTCCCGCAGGAGCGGCACCTATTTATCTACTTGCACTTTGACGTGCTTTCAAACTGCTAGGTTGGCAGGAGCAGGGACCAAGCAACGGGAGCTCACCCCGTCACGGGGATTCGAACTGCCAACCTTCTGATCTACAAGCCCTAGGCTCTGTGGTTTAGACCACAGCACCACCCGCGTCCCAAATAAGATTTACTTCTGTGTAAAATAGTTATTTACACTGACATGAGAGTAAGTTTCATTGACTTCCATGGGACTTACTTCTGAGTAATAATAATAAATAATAATAATAATTTTATTATTTATACCCTGCCCATCTGGCTGGGTTTCCCCAGCCACTCTGGGCGGCTTACAGAATATATAAAACATAATAAAGCATCAGACATTATAAACTTCCTGGTACAGGGCTGTCTTCAGATGTAATAAATAATAATTTTATTATTACTACTATGCAAGTAGACTTGCATTGCATTGCACAGCAACAGTTTTGATGGATTACTCTAACTGATTATTCAATTATTTGTTGCAGCTCTAGTGTTGAACAATAACCATTCTGCAATAATCATATTCACAGCTTGGATTCATTTCTGTGCCATGTGGAGCACTAAAGGAACAGCTGCCTCTCTGTGGGTGGCTTCTATAACTAGGTATTCCAGGAAGCAAATAAATTGTGGTGCCTAAAATCTTTATCTCCACACTATAGCTTCAGGTGACATGTACTCTGTTATCACAAAAGTTGCTCCTTGTCACCAAATGTGTTGCCTTCACTTATGGTGGTAAGTTTCACTACGCTGCTCCATTCAGTAATATAGCACTCAGTTTAGCAGCACTAATTTGATTTTATTTTTTTTTTAATCGGTAAAAATGCCAAGGTGCAATTGTTTCAGTTTAGCATGATTTCCAGCATACTGTCTGATTATACTCTATGATTTCCTACAAACCCTCTGATTACACTCTTATGGGTTGTTTTTTTTACATACATGCAGTCTGATTTTATGCATGCTTGCTAAGCAGTAAGCCACACTGAATTCAATGGGATGTGTGGACTGCAGTTATAACACTCCACTGCATTTCATCACAGTCAGCTACAAAACTGATTATTTTCATCCCATCAGCTTCTTGAGATCTTAAATAACACGATCTATGAATAATACTATGCATGTAGTCCTTGCCCTAAGTGCTCAAGGGCTTCTGCTTTCTAGCCAGCTGCAAAATGCAAATGTTTCTCCTGGACAGGAGAGATTCAAAACTTCTTCTTCTTGCTCTCCTGAAACAGACAGAATGCTTCTTTCAACCCACAGCCTTGCAAGTAGGTGAGGGCTCCTGGGGTCTGTCCCAGTGGTGACTGGTGCCCATTGCGAATGGTGGGGCAGAACCCTGGCTCCATGTTGGGCAGGGAGAAATACTGCATCGATGGAGTGACACCCGCAGCAGTGAGCAGTGGGCTGAGCGAGCAGAGCGCAATGCTCAGGAACACCAAGTCCACATCTGGAAACAACCTAGCTGTTCTTCGCTCCCAGTACGTTGGCAAGCACAATTCAAAGTGTTGGTCCTAACCTTTAAAACCCTAGACAGCCTCAGCCCGACATAACTGAAGGAGCGTCCCCACCCCCATCATTCTGCTCGGACACTGAGGTCCAGCTCCGAGGGCCTTCTGGCGGTTCCCTCACTGCGAGAAGTAAGGTTACAGGGAACCAGGCAGAGGGCCTTCTAGGTAGTGGTGCCCGCCTTGTGGAACGCCCTCACATCAGATGTCAAGGAAATAAACAACTATCTGACTTTTAGGAGACATCCAAAGGCAGCCCTGTTTAGGGAAGTTTTTAAATGTTTGATGTTTTGTCGTGTTTAAATATTTTGTTGGGAGCAGCCCAGAGTGGCTGGGGAGACCCAGCCAGATGGGTGGGATATAAATAAATTATTATTATTATTATTATTATTATTATTATTATTACCCCTCATCACATGGCAGTCTGGATCTGGGAAGGTGTAACTGCATTCCCTGCTTGCAGTACATCACTGACTGCCTCAGCTTCAGCAAACATCAAGGTAAACAAAAGCCTGGAAAGATGATCCTTTGTTCACCTGATGCAACAGAGCCCTATTTCCTTTGCACTGTTTTAATTACAGCTGCTTTAGTATTTTAAAAAATGCGAGCTGCCTGACTCTGTTGCAGAACTTCTGTAGACTTCATTTAGATTTTTAGCACCCTTGATCCTGAAGGCTTGAAATGAATGCTACTAGCATTCATCTTCGTCGCCTTAGCATCCTCCTCCACAAATTGCACTAGTTCTCGTTCAGCATATTCACTCTGCACTGTCTGCAGTACTGATTTCCTAAGGGCCAGGTGTCACAGGCACTCAGGATAGTTCCGCCCGGTGCTTTTTTTTCTGGGGCGATGCAAGGGTACGCATACCCCTAAACATTTTGTAAATCTTTGTACTTTTGTCAATTTAGTGTATTTACTTTTCCCAATTTGAACTATAAAATGGTGGGTTTTTTGAGTCAAAATGAGAGTACCCCTAAACATTTTTTTAGAAGAAGAAAAAGCACTGGATCCATCTCACAATATCCTTCTTTCACTTCCCTAGCCTTGTAGGATTTGTCCAGTTAAGTCCAGATATTATTGAATGCTTGGAATAGATGCCACTTTTGAAAACCAGTACAGTGGTACCTTGGGTTAAGTACTTAATTCGTTCCGGAGGTCGGTTCTTAACCTGAAACTGTTCTTAACCTGAAGCACCACTTTAGCTAATGGGGCCTCCCACTGCCACTGCGCCGCTGGAGCACAATTTCTATTCTCATCCTGAAGCAAAGTTCTTAACCCAAGGTACTGTTTCTGGGTTAGCAGAGTCTGTAACCTGAAACGTATGTAACCTGAAGCGTATGTAACCCGAGGTACCACTGTATTCTTCAAAGATTGCTGCAAGAGGCGGGGAGCAGATGGCAACTATAATATTGTTGACAGAGGTAGGAGGACTCCCGAGGTGAGTAAGAGCAGCTCTGCAAATGGATAGGTTTGTTGAGGCATGCCTGGAAGAGCATCAGAATTTCCTTTTGGCAGAAGTCAGATGACGGTGGTTATTGAGGTAGCTCCTGCAAGCCTAATTTTGCACACCGGCAAATCCCTTGAGTCATCCTTAACCAGGCAGCAATGTCCACCAAGATCTGTCACATGATTATGAACCATTTGGTGACCCAAATGTTTGCAAGGCAACGGATTGGGACAGATAGATAGTATTATGGAAATCATCTCATTCAGGTTAGATCAAACAAAAAAGGATTGGAACAGTGGAACTGCAGTAGGTTTGCAAGCATTTAATAATGAGACTATTTGTAATGTACTTAATTCTTCCTTAGCAAGACTGATGGTGATGGCACATGGTGAAAGCCTATGGAACAGTACTAGTAAAAATATTTGCAAGCTTAGTCACAAACTTGCTGGGAAAGTCAGATTTAAAAAACACGCACAACAACACAATTTTTTAATTGAACTACTCAAATAATAAACACAGACACCTTCTTTATATTCCTAAAAGTATCTCTTTTATCATGGTGGTACTTTTCTGCCACTTAAGCTCATTTTACTGATATTCAAGACTTGGAGTAACACTCGAAAACCATCAGGGAAGCATGCAGTAATTAACAGATGCTCTTCAGTCCCTTGTCACATAACCAATCCAATAAATTCAATAATAATTCCTTAATGGAATAAAAGCTGAAAGGATGAGCCTGGACCTGGAAATGCCATAAACATAGTAGCAGAACATTAGAAAGAGAAGTTAAGGCTAATGGACCTGGAAAGGGTTTGTGATCACATCTACCTTTCTCTCATTTACTGTTCACCTCCTTGTTTTATATTCTTGTAAACAAATGGATCTTTGATATAAAGGGTTGAAAGGGATGCCTATTGATTGATGCGCCTACCATGCTAGCAGCACATATTTTTTCATGGTGTAGTGGATAAAGAGTGCAATTATCTTCCAGCCTTGTCTCTCCATCTGACAGTGACCTCATAGGTGTCAGGGCAGGACTTGGCCACAGGCAGCAGTCAGAGGTGATCCAGGAACTTGGAATCAGCAGCTATGGGATGGAGTCAGTACTGAAAGACAAAGCAGGAACAAGCCAGGGAGAGGGGCTATAGGAACACACACAAAAAACAATAATCAGGAAGACCTTGTTACTCAAATAAGGCTTAAAGGAATAAGAAGTCCTCTTATAACTGTTCCTGTCCAGGTTGATCCAATGACCCAGTGCCATAGCATACAGTAGTTTCTATTTGCCCCACCATTTTCCCCAGGAAAACTCACTCTTTACCACTAAAACGTCAACTGGGTCAAACTTCACAAATCTGGGTTACTGGAAGTTAAGGCTGGTGCCTTAACAGGTGTGCCTGGTGATTAGTAATGATGTTGTGCAATGATTTGTAAGTCATGCTTGCTTACAACTTACCCTCCATGCCAAATCCAGGAGAGGACCAGCAAAAAATGTTCAACTATGTTGTCTGGTCCTGTATTGCCAATTAAGCTGTTTTTCTTTAGAAATACAGTGAGTTCACCCATGCCTGTTTGTTGCTTACATCGGTCTCCACCCCCATCGTTCAGCACCGAGGGCCTTCTGGCGGTTTCCTCACTGTGAGAAGTGAGGTTACAGGGGACCAGGCAGAGGGCCTTCTGAGTAGTGGCACCCACCCTGTGGAATGCCCTCCCACCAGATGTCAAGGAAATAAACAACTCTCTGACTTTCAGAAGACATCTGAAGGCATCCCTCTTTAGGGAAGTTTCTAATGTTTGATGTTTTATCATGTTTTTCGTATTCTGTTGGCTGTTTTTAGTATTCTGTTCCCCAGAGTGGCTGGGGAAACCCAGCCAGATGGGTGGGGTATCAATAATAAAAAATATTATTATTATTATTATTATTATTATTATTATTATTATTATTAAACCAAATTGAGTTATTAACTCATCAGATGCCAATTTAGTAATCTCCAGAATGTTATAATGGTGGGACCTTTCCCCCCTTATATTTGCCTTAAGTAATTTTATTTGTTATTGTTAGGGTTGCCATCTCTGTTTTACCCTGACAGGGTTCTGTATCTTTTGACAGTTACAGAACAGGAAATAATGAAGAGTTGGCTGTCATTCAGAAGCTGGAGGAACTGAGCCCCTGTCAGGGACAACAGTAGCAGCAACACTATTCTTGGATATAAAACTGAAATCCCAGGTGCACTGTGTTAGCTATGAAAAGAAAAGAAAAAAGTCAGACATACCATGTGCCTACATTCCCCAAATTTATAATAGCTAAGCCACCCTACCCACCTCCTGGCACTTCCTATTTATAACCAGAGGAACAGTCATGGCTGTCCCTCCAAGGAATTATGAGAACTGTCGCTTGTTAAGGTTGCTGAGAATTATTGGGAGACCTCTATTTGCCTCACAGAACTACGATTCCCAGAGTGGTTTTAACTATCAATACCTCTTCCCAAGCACCTCTGGGAATTGTACCTCTGTGTGGGGAAAGTAGCAAACATATTGAGGCATACTCTTTGGACCCCAGCACATAGTTTGGGAATCTCTGCCTGGTACAACCAGAGAACTGCCAAGCTCATGTGCCTTGGGATCTCAGGCGCCTTGGTGCCTATGAAGGTGAGCTGGAAACCAAATAAACATACAAATTCAACTATACCAGTAGAATTCAAAAGCTCTACCCTCAGGAGAACCCTTTCCAAAAGAAAACAACAGGTCCATCCATCAGAGGCAAAATATCAAAAAGAAACCCGTTGAAGGAAATGCACTTTCCAGAACTTTGGCGTAGTGAAGCTCATAATGAGGGTTCTGCTGTGCTTGTCACAGGAAGCAAATGCTCCACATTCTCCAGTAAGAAGAAGAATGCAGTTGAGAAAATCTCCCAGTGTCATTTAACCCCACACTCTATCCTAACTCGGCTCCGGGTACCGTTTCCTCTGCAGGCTGTAATTTACTAAATCCATCTGCTGCGTTTTGGAAATGCTGCATTTCAAGGGTCTGATATATAACAGAAGGTCAAAGAGCGACGCAGGCCCTCTCATTTTGAAGCAACTTGAAAGAAAAGAAAAAGGAAACTTATATTTAGGAATAGACATGATTAACTAGGGGAAATCATATTAGGACATTCCAATAAATGGAATGGAATAGCTTTTACCTCCAATTAAGCTAACTGTGCTTCAAGGAAAAATATTTATATACAAATATAAAAAGCTAAGGAATGCTAAGCTTCACAAAGATGAAAGACTTCCAACACATAATTTATGTTTAGTTTTTTATCATCCTTAAAAATACCTCTATAAATGAATGGGCAATCAGACCTGATACATTTCTTTTGTCAATGCATTTTACTTCCTTTTGCCCGGATTTTTTCCCCTTAAGAAACCTGTGATTGATCAGCTATTAACTCCTCTCTTACAACTGATTATCCTCTGCCTTTTAATTTCCACTAAGAATGCAGCTCTTCCTATTATACATTTTATGTGCATATACTAAAGCAGCAATCTTGGGAGACTTGCTATTCCCACTTAAGTCTCAGTGAAATTAATGGGATTTAGGTCTGCATAACTCTGGATACGGGATTATGTAGCCTTGAATTTGCATTGACGGTTTGATTTGTAAAAGGGATGTACAGCAGACAGGGGTTTTAATTTCTATCAAGCCATCTTCTGTGGGTGAGAGCAGCTAAAGATAGGGTTTCTCATAACTCTCTTAGATGGAATTGTGGCTCTGTTCAACTCAAGCACGCACATTAACTTAATTAACTGAACACCAGCAGCAACAAAAGGTATTACCTTGTCTACCTTCATTCCACTCTTAATCACTGAAATAAAAGCTGAGACTTACACATTATGGCTATTGTGCAGAAGTTGATTCACAGAGCTGTCCATCCATGTCTGTGATGAACATCAGACGTTGCCATACAGCAGGGATTGCTGACTTTCTATGCTCTGGACTATAACTCCATTCATCCTCAGCCATTGACCTTGCTGGCTGAGGCTGATGGCAGTCATAATTCTAAACATCTGGAGGGCACCACATTGGCTAGACCTGTGCTATTGTGACTAATAGTGCATCTCCCCAGTGCTTTCTACCTGAGATCCTTTAACTGAAGTGTGAACTGAATCTGGGACCTTCTATATCAGGGATAGATGACCTCTGGCCCTGCAGATGTTGTTGGACTCCAGCACCTATCATCCTCAGTCAGCATTGCCAATGGTCTGAGGTGGTAGGAGTTGTAGCCCTACAACATCTGGAGGGCCCCAGGTTCTTCATTCTTGCTATATAGGAAAAGCACTGCAATCATCACACAAAAAGCATTGCAATTATGGGCACCTCATCATTAAAGTTCAAACCTCCGCCTCCCGCCACAAGTCTTGAACTGGGAACTTTCCGCTTAGTACGCAAGGCTCAAAGTACACATTACATGGAGTAATGTCAAGGAAGAGGTTCCTAGACAGTCTCTTAAGAACTGTGTGGAGTATTATATCCAGAACTGGATCACTTGTGGGAGAGGGCATAGGGAACAGCATCCACATTGTCTTCAAGGCCATCTGTGAGATGCAGGGAGTCAGTTCCCCCCCCCCCCCCCAGCACCAGCAGCAACCTGGCTGCTAAAGAGTCAGTAGAACAATCCCCAATGAATTGTCTACAGCCAATTCCTCTGAACAGAATTTCTGATTTAAAACAACAACATAGTAAATTCACTGCTGTATGCCAGAGGTGCTGTTGCAACTCAATCCCACTTTACTCCTCTTGATAACTGGTAGAGAAACCACCTTGCCGCTAAGAATATTTGGTTGTGTGTTGTTTGTGGCATACACAGCAAGACTTGGAAGTCAATTTCAAATAAACGTTACTGGGCTATGAGGTTACCTCCTCCCCCCCCCCCAAAAAAGCCCCCACATTTTAATATGATTGCACAAGAGGACAATTTAGATTTTGTGATGGGGCGGGCGGGGAGAGAAGCCCAGTGATGACACATGTATTTAACACTGCAAGTCTCCTTTTTCCCCTTTCAAAAAAAGGCGAGCTGGCAAGCAGCCCTGGGTCTGCTCATTTGCCAGCAACAGATGTCTGCACACATACAACACTTTTTGGAGCAACATGCGGTCCGAGCATGTAGCTTTAAAAGCCCTATTTTGAGTGGTATTAAAACAATTGCTTTTGCAAGCAGTGTCTCCAGGGTCTCTCTGTAAATGTGGATCTTTACAGCTTCATCCATTTTCTTTAAAACCCATTTGCCATTTCATAAACGACTACAAGCATATATAGTCACACCCTAGTTAGATGCATCTGTTCTGAGCAGATCAAATAAACAAACCGTCCTTAGCATTTTGCTTTTCAGACTCCTCTTCTGGAAATGTTGAATCACTCTTTCCCCAGGTTAGAAGTCTATGCCCTGCTAAATGCATAGATTTGCAGAGGCCAGAGTTTTATGTTACTCTTTTCTCGCAGACAGTTCTTTTCCCCTTTCCACTGTGAGAGCTCATCCACAAGAAACACTTACATTCCCTTCCCTCTGTTGGGGTTTTTGTGAGCCTAGGATTGTAATGTAGTAGCTGAATAACTGAAGGATGAACTTAAAAGTCCAGAGTTCGTATCTTGCCCCTGCTATGAACCCAACAGTTAGCCTTAGGCAAGTCACTCCTCTCAGCTTCCATGCATATTTTCACTACTTAGATAAAAATGCTGACCTACCTTGCAAGAATGTTGTGAAGAAGAATGGCACTAGACCAGGAGGTGGAGACACAAAGTAGGTGTTCACAGAACAATGCCTATTAGACACAGGGAATGTGGCCTTTCATGCAGCCTCTGGGACCCTCCCCAAGGAACATCCCTACCCAGGCAATATACTTGCCTCCTTGAGCCTCACCCATAACAGAGACCACCCTGCCCCCATCCAATTGCCTTTGTCTAGCTGGAATATGTTCTTGACTGTGATAATCTCTCTTGCTTGCTGGATAGCGCAGTGTTTCTCAACCAGTGGGGCACACAAACAAGGGGCATACAGAGATTTGTGAGGGTGTTTCCTTAAAAAAAATGCACAATAGAAGTAGATAATAATGATAATCAAAAGTTGTGATATTCCAATCCTGTTGATTGGAATAAATAAATAGGGGAGCTGAGTTTGAAAGGGGGAGTGGGGTTTTTATGTAGGCTAAAAGAGGGCAATGTGTATATAGAAACCTCTGGCTGGGACCTGTTGTCCTGACCTCTTCTTCCCTTTTCGAGCCTTGTCCGACACTATAATGCAGCTTTCAGATTGCCCACAAGGAAACATGGTCCTTTTCTGAAAGAGACTTTCCACCCCTGCACTAGACCAGTTGGCCCTCCTGGCAGGGCTGCCCAGGCCCCAGTCTATGTGCTTCTTCCACCACCCATTGCGCTTTCCCAGCCAGGCCCTTCTCTTCACAGACCCAGTCCTGCTGTGTCTCTCCCATTTTTAGTTCTCTTCCCCATTTGACTCCCTTCCTCTGCTCCTCCTGGAGACTAAAACGTCCACCAGGACTTAGGTGGCAACCAGAGGCAATAGTGGAAAACAGCCTGCAGGAATAGCATGCAGGACAAACACACGTCTTCCTCAGCAAATGCTTAAAGTTGTTTATTAGTTTGCCGAAAAGAGCATATTTAAAAGTTTGTACTTCAAAGGCGCTCTACTGGGAATGGGAGAGAGAGCCCTGGTGCTCAATCCACCAGGGAGCAGCTTGTTTGATCTCTCCTGACTCCCCTTGCTCAACACCAAAAGAGTGTGCATGTTGGTGACAGAGATTTGGTCTCTTGGGGGGCAAAGCATTTCTACAGGGAAGGTCCACCCCAAGAGAACTCAGGCATGGGTGTGCTAACCAGAAAGGGACAGGAGTTCAGTCAATCCCCCGCAAACAAGAAGCTTTCCACCTGCATTGCTGGAGTCCTGCTATTTGCATATGCTGATACACTTCTTTCAGATGTGGGACACAACTTAGCCACCTGGAATTATACTTTGCTCCTTGTGTTCCCCCCGTTTTTCTGGTGCCACAACATGCTCCCCCTGATTCAAGGTAAGAGTCTAGGTTATAACTGAGAGAACGAAAAGTGGAATGATTTTTACCTGCCAAAGGATGTTTGCCAGACATAGGGCCAAGGTAGCCCTATAACTAGGAGCTATCTGAGGCATGGTACAGACCAAAATGCATCTTGGAACTTCACCTCCTTCACGTTAGCTTTGCCAGGGCAGACTAGTGCAAGGATAATGCAAGCCATCTCTATAGGGAAAGCCCATCAGAGGCATTTCAAATTAGCAGGAGTCCCAGCAGCAATGTCCCCATTTGGAACCTTCTTGGCCATTGCTTTCATCTTCTTCTTCTCCATACCTCCTGCTGATGCTGCAACAGCTTCTCTTGGCTACACTGCTGTTCTCATCTTTTGCTTTACAAGTATGGAATCCTGCAAACTCTGTTTAAAATCAGGTGCAAGTTCTGCCATCACCAGGAGGTTGGTGCCAAAGACTGAACATTCTGTACCATGTTTGTTCCACCAGGTCTAATATCACCTCCCTCCCCCTCTGCGGGGGGCAGAGTTAAAGAATGTTACATAGACAAAATCCTTGTCTTTACATACATTTGGCCCAAGATGTCACATAACTATGTTTTTCAGTTCTCAGTGCCTAAAGAGACTCAATTTTTGCTACAATTCCTTGCCTGGTCCTCATATCTGTTGGCTCTCTGGTTTGGGTCTATATAGTTTCAGGAAATTGGTGTTAAAATGATGTTTCTTAATCGTTCATATGTGTCACTCTCTTTAATGTTTTATTAATTAATCTGGTTCAGAATTGTTAACATAATTTAGAATAATGCCACACGTTAAAACCACATTTGAAGCACTTTCTTCCCCTCAAAGGACTCTGGGCACCACAGTTTGTTCAGGGCAGCTGGGAATTGCAATGCTGTGAGGGGTAAACTACTGCACCCTTCATTCTTCATGGCAAAGAATGTGTTTTGAACATGCTTTAAAGGTATAATGTGTGAACACTGTACACAGCCTTAGTTAAGTTATTCCAGCAGAAAAAAACTTGCTCTGCTAGGGAGAGAATCCTGCTAGATCAGAGTGAAGGTCCATTTAGTCCAGCATTCTTCATCCCACAGTAGCCAACCACATAATTCTGGGAAGCCACAAACCTTTCTGTATAAAATAAACTCAGAAGTGGCTTACAGTAAACAAAAATGGCAGGGAGGGGGACTCAGTGGCCCTCAACTGGACACCAGTTCCCACCAGCCCTTGCCAGCATGGCCAATGGTCAGGCATGATGGGAGCTTTAGTCCAACAAACACTAGATAGCCATTGGTTCTCTGCTCCTAGTTCATGGGTCTATACAGCAACATCAGTTCCTATTTGAAAATATGTTTGGCAGGATATGCTCCCAGGCTGTATGCACTGGAAATCAGCACACAGACAAAAGCATCTCTACAACCATACCAAGCCCCATGTAGAAGGGAAGGGCCGTAGGTCAGTGGTAAAGGGTCCAAGGTTCAATCCATGACAGGTCCTGATCAAGGGATTAGGGAGCAAGCGATGTGAAAATCTTTCTTTCGTGAGATCCTGAAGAGCTGCTGCCAGCCAGAGCAGTCACTACTGAAGCAGATGGACAAAGCATCTCAGCACCCCATTTTCCCTGGTTCACATAATGGGTTGATTGGAAGTGAAAACCATTTCAGTGGCAACAGGCAGGTGCAACTTAATTTGTCTGGATTCAGTTCGGCATATTATAAAATGAGAGCATCTTTTTCCCTTTGCCAAATCATTGGACATTATCTGGGACCAACTGCATTGTGCTGATGAATTCCCCCCTGCCCCTACTACAACAGATCCCTGAGCAGGCACAGCTCACATAATACCCCACCTGCCAGGTCTGTCTAGGATTTCCCGATGTGAGGCCGCCTGCACTGACATGAAAGTGGGTGTTGCATCAGTATCACATTGTAGTGCTGTGGATCAGCATCAATATTTCTTTGCCATCTGCCTTTTTTATCTTAAACTCACCACCCTGATACCGTCACTGATGCACATGTGCTTGTTCTCTTATAAATGCCATCTAAATGGTTCCAGATTTCCCACGCCTAACAGGGTAAATAATGGTGCAGACCAGAAAATTACAGAGACTCCCAGTATCAGCAAAACTGCTTAGTTAAAGAAAAAAAGAATTTGCCTTACTTATTTTGTGTCTCCGAGCACCATTTACAGTCAAAATGTTACGAGACAAGTAGTCGGTCACTCTTAAGCATATCCAGCAACAGCTGTCCTTTTTTTAATGTTTGAGGAAGAAGAAGGAGATAAGCCATGCCAAAGGAACAAAGACATCAGAAATTGTTTTGTTTTGTTTAAAATTCATAGTTGGCAGCACAGTCTCCAAATTATTAAAGTGGAAAAGCTAGATTTATTTAAATCACCTATGCAAGTCAGACAATGTAATGAAGATATTTAGTGCCAAACTGGTTCTTTGGGACTTTTTCCATACAAATAATACAAATCAGCCTCTGACGTTCCATGCAGATATGATCTGACAAATGCTCCAAGCTCCTTGTTTTACTTTGATGTTGCTCCAATAAGATATCCAAGAGTTGGTTTTTCTTTTTTCTTTTTTTCCCCAAGTGTAACCATTTTTATTTTGGACTATGCACGTTAGACATTAATTAACGTTATATGTTTCATGTCTAAAGGATTGATTCTGGGAAAGTGATTTAAATCCCATGCTTATGTTATTTCAAATTTGGATATTAAGGCTGTAATCCTGGGATGGGGACCCTTCGGCTCTCCAGATGTTGCTGAACTCCAGCTTGCATCAGCCCCAACCAGCAACATCTGAAGGGTCACAGGTTCCCCACCTTTGCTGTAATCTTATTGCAGTTTACCTGGGAGTAAGCCCCATTGAACTCAGTGGGACTTACTGCTGAACAGACATGCATAAGATTGTGCAGTAAGACCATTTTGATCATGGGGTAATCCACAAATCCATTGCTCTAAAGCAGCTCCACGGGTGTCAACAAAGCATTCATGTTACATTGCTTTCCTGCATTACATTTGTTTGTTTGTTTTTAAGGGGGAAAACCTGCATGGGAGTGGTTTACAAGAACACTCCCATGCAATTAATTCATTAACAAGAGAAGCAGCTCTCAAGGATGCTGCTGCATTTGTTCAAACTAGCACACTGTGTTGAGAATCCAGACAAATCAAATGGACAATCTTTATTGTTCCAGTTTCTTAATTCCCAACCTTGCCACATGCCCACCCTTCATAACATAGCAATCTAGCTGCACTGTACATAATAGAAGTCAAGTCGTTGAGCAGAAGTTTACTCAAGAGTAAAACTCAGTGTGTTTCACCTAAGCTTGGAATCTTGGGATTTACTTCCAAAAAAACAAGTTCAGGATTGCACTGTTAACTGCAGAATCACCCTAAGCATTTGGACACTTGTGCAGGGGGTGGGGCTCCAGTGCTGTGTGCTTCCAGCATTGATCCTGTCTCTTCCATGTCTTACACTATGTGCACATTACAGTTTAGTGCACATTGTGTGCTGTTGGTTTTTTTACTGCTTCCTAATTGAACCTGCACATTCTTCACTCCTACTCTCTCCTCCCCTTCCCCAAGCTGCTTCTTTGGCTGCCAGAAACTGGGTTTTTTGTTTTTGTTTGGGGGGAGCAGATATGACTGCCCAAAGGATGGGGCTTGTCCAGCTTTAACTTTCTCAAAACTTTCAAGACACCTTCTGTGATTATGATGCATCCTCAGCCTTCTCTTTGAAGCCAAGTGATTTGGGAATTAAAGCTTTCTTAGATGCTTGTTTTTATTTTCATTTTTTTGCTTGCCAAATATGTGCCTTGAGTCGGGATAAACATTTTGTAATTCAAGAGCCACTTTGCAGAGGCATGTGGGGGGGGGGGTCAGATTAATGATAGGTGCTCAGTTTTAGGACTACTTTTAAAACTTATAACTTCCATGTTTTTGCTTGAAGTCCCTCAATATGCCTGTGCTGACATTATTAGTAGTAGTAGTAGTAGTAGTACCGTAGTATCGTTATTACTGAAATGGATTATTCAAGTTCCTTTTCCCTTTGTCTCCCCTTGAATATAAACTGGCTTTATCTATGTTACTTGGGGTCTTCAGTCTATTAGATCTGTGTCCACTAGTAATGTGCTGGATAAAATATTTGCTCTGTTGGAAGATTATGTGATATTTGTATTCTAAGCCTCACCACAGTGGGTTTCTTTAAATAGAAGCTATACTTTACTCCTAAATTGCTTAAGGCAAAGGAAGCAGAGATGATGTTTATGAATGTTTAAATGCAAATGGAACTGAGAGTGAATGCTATGCTAGCTAACATCAAAGGCTCACCAAAGACTCTGCATTAATGAGCCTCTTTGTTTCCTGGATCACAGATTACAACAGGTTTCCAACTCATTGCCAAGGTTTTATCTCCATTTGGGAGGGCTGTAAATCTCAGACGACTCCCCCCCCACACACACACACACCAGACACACACACACAAACCAAGAGAATCGTCTGAAAACGAGGAGGGAGAGAAGTAGCATTTTTTTAAAAAAAATCTCCCATCTCGTTTCCTTTTGACTGCAAACCGAACTGCAGTATGTGAAACAGCGAGGACTTTTCCAAACGGGATGCGGATTAGTCCTGTTTAAAGTGCAAAAAAAAATATGTTTCTTTAGCGTGCTTCTTCTGGACGAGACGCACGTCGGAGGCAACCTCGCCAGAAGTCCAAGCAAAAGGGCCACGATTTTTTTCTGCCCCACAGATATCAAGCTCAGCTGCCTCCAAAAACCTGAACTCGCCTTCGCTTACCCCCTTTTAAATGTTTCCTCCGGATAAGTCATTAATCCGACAGAAAGCCGACCCCTTCTCCATCTCCTCCACCCCACCCCGCCCCAAAAAGAAGCCCTCAAAAGAATTTCGATATATTGGCTTTATTTTATTTCGGAACTTTTATTTCTAAAATTCCTTTTCCACAGCTGAGCACGACCTTTTCACAGAGCGGAGGTGCTGGAGGTAATTGAGGTGTTGAAACTGACAATTACGTGCTATGTTGCGTGGTAGGAAGACCCATTTGCGTGGAGCCATTCAAACCGGAGACGGAAGATCTGCAAGGCTCAGCGCGGCCCTACCCAGCCTCTGAGTGAGTGAGTGAGAGATTTGCATTCGCTGCTGTTTGAAAGCCTTCCTGCCTACAGGAATGTCTGATATAGAAATGATCTGGAAGAAACTATTTCTCTTCAAAACTACCAAAACATTTGGTGCCCCCACCCCCACATCTCCTCCTAATAACTCCCCAAACTGGAGCGTCTGGTATTTTGGAAACTCTGGCAAAGAACATAGGTTTAACTTCACGTTTCCCCACCCTCCAGGCAAATGGGGAAACCCATAATATGTTGAAATTCAGCGTTAACGTCTGTATTTTGGAAGGGAATCGCGCGAGCGTAACATTGCAATCCTAAGCATGCCTACTCACAAGTAAGTCCAAGTAAGTTCAATTACTATTTCTCAGAGGGGGAGAAAAGTGGTCCAAAGTGGCTTAAAAAAACAAACCAAAACTGAATGTAACAGGAAAAACCAACGAAACCAACGCAACTATAATATTGTAAGCGGTATATAGACTGTGAAAATACAGTCCCGCCCCACTGAAAGGCCACAAATCCCTAAAGCCAATCAGACTAAGGGCCAAAGGCCACGGAAAAAAGGAAGCTGCTTAGCTCGCTCTTAAAAATAAAGATGGCGCCAGGCAACCCTTTGTCGTGCAGTCTGGTGATATTTTGGAAACCTGCTCCTCAGAGAGGGTTTTGGGGAACTGAAATATTGTCGAGATTCTTCCTGATGCCAGTGGAGTTTCTGGAGTAGTGAAGAAGTTCCACAACGGCATCTATAGGCATCAAGGAAATTGGCCTTCATTAAAAATAAAAATAAATCAGTGCAAAATGGGTCCAGATTCGGCAAGTCCTGAGGAAATCAGCAAAAGAAAAGTTGGTGGGGGGAGAGAGAGGGGCAAGAGAGCCGTGACTGGGACACGTCCAGAGCATGGAACTAAGTCCCACTAGTTTCCAATCTGCAAGAAAAAATGTGCATAGGATTGCAGGCTTGGGCGGGGGGGGGGGGCGGGAATCGGAAGCCTCCTTAATCAAATCCCTATGTTGAGATTTCATGTTGTTTTGAGTTTAATCTTAAAAACCCTTGTTTAATTTTTTAAAAGTTCTGATTCTTCATTAGGGAAATAAAAGGCAATATAGTAAAGACAAATGAGGCTGCAGTTCTGCTCACACCTGTATGAAATCTTGTGCCTTTAGAAGGAATTTGACTTCCAAGTACTGTGCTCCTGCTTTAGGATCTGTTGGCAAGACAGGTGTGGTTTCCTGAGAGGCTCGGTGCACTTTTTGTGAATATTAGTTTAAACCCTGATTTCAATCCAAAGTACCCACTAACCGGGAAATCTTGTGTCTGACTACTTGGAAGTAAAGCTGGAGAGGGGGCAATGGAAGTTACGCCCAAGTCACAGCGCAATCCTAACCATGTCTACTCAGAAAGTAAGTCCTATTGAATTCAAGTGGGGTTAGGATCACAGCCTGGCAGCGCAATGCTCATTTTCTCAGAAGTACGGTAAATCCTACGCAGTTCAATGCGGCTTGTTCCCTTGGCATTGTGTTGAGGATTGCAGCCTTAATAAGCATGAAAGTTTGAAATATTGAAGCATTGAGTTCGATAGGAATTCGAAGCGATCGAAGGGGAAAAATCCGATTTATACTATATATGGCTCTTAATGATGGTGATGATGATAAGCATTGCCATTAGCTTGCACGGGGCAATTTCTATCATTACTACCATATTAAAAGGGTCGGTATCGGCAACTAGCGAGAAATTGTGCAGCCCCGCCCCTTTTCATTTGATTGATGACTTGCCCTAACACAGGGGTTTCATTTCGCACTGATTTCATCAGATCCAACCTGCGTCTTTATTCAGAAGTTAACTCCCACTGAGGTCAATGGGACCTGTTCCACAGTAAATTTGGAGAAAGCGCACACGTGTGTTTGTGTATGTATAGATATGGCGGTGGGCGCTTCATTAGAAGACAAAAAAGCCTCTTTTGCTGCCTTTTTTTGCTGCTGCTGTAGCATTTGGGAAGCGGCACCTTCTTCCTGACCCCCCACCCCACCCTAGAAATGAGGCGGGCTTTGCATGCCTGTAATGGGGCATCTCTCCCGGAGCGGGCTTGCAAGAGGAGACGAGCGCTGTCTCTTTAAGGCCAGAGCGCGTCGCGAGGAACAGAGGCTTGCCAACCCCTCCCCGCCGCTGTCAATCACCCGGCGGCTGCTTTGATGTCGAAAGCCTTTGGCTGGGGCTCTCTGGGGCTCTCTCCCTGGCTCGCGCACTTACGAGCGCTCACTCTCTCGGGCGCTCCGTGCCTTTCCCAGCAGAAGCCTCTGGCGCTGCCGTCGCCGGTTTCTCGCCCAGGCAGGGCTGGCTGCTGCTACTTAGTCAAACTTTCCTGGGGCTGGGAGGGAGGAACGAAGCAGACACGGGGAGAAGAGGAGGAGGTGCGGGCTGGTCGTTGCTTTAATCTCTCCGATTGTCTCGGTCTCCCCTCGAGTTGCCGGCAGATTCCCTTAAAAGTAAGGAGAGAGGGCTGCTCTCCTCGAGGGGCGCAGAGACCAGTAGCTGTATTTCAAAGCGTCCCCTCCTCCTCTCCACGCCCGGCCTTTAATATATATCTGTAAATCCCCCAGTCGCCTTCCCCGACCAAGAAGTTCGCTTGTTGGTGGCGTGGCTCGGGCTGGGGGGGTGGGAAAGAAGGAGAGAGAAAATGCCCCAGCTCAACAGCGGCGGAGGCGATGACTTGGGAGCCAATGACGAGATGCTGGCCTTTAAGGACGAAGGCGAGCAAGAGGAGAAGATCCAGGCCAACGTCTTCACCGAGGGGGATCTGGCTGACCTCAAGTCATCGCTGGTGAATGAGTCCGAAAGCACCGGCGGCGGCGGCGGGGAAGGAGGCGGCGGCGGCGGCACCGGTAGCAGCAGCACCAGCAGCAGCAGCCAGACTTCTAACGCCGCGGCCACAGTGGCGACAACAGCAGTAGCCCATTCCGAGGTGAGAGAGGGAGACTCTCGCTACTCCGCATCACAAAGGGCTTTCTGCCCCTCCGCCACCTTCTTATTCCCCCTGGCTATTACAACGAGCTATAAGCAGGGGGAATGAGCAAAATATATACAGTATGTATATAACTTTTTGTAAAAAATTATTTCCATCCAACTCTGATCACCCTTCTCTTTTTCCTTTCCACACAGGCCATCAGGCGCTTGCAAGATCCTCAGAGGGTCTATCAGGAGAAACTCCCGGATCACATGGAGGATGGTCAGTTTCGGAATCCATTCATTCTGCCTTTTCTTTCTCTCTCCCCTTTTCACATGTTGAACTCAGGAGAGGATGGGGAGCGTGGGAGGAGGTGGGGGAGTTGGCGGCAGGAGAAAAACCATCTTTCTGTTAAATCAAAGCAGTAAAAAAAAAAAATCAAGGGAGGGAGGGACTTTGATTTGGTAGTTGAAGCCCTTAGCTGCTAAGCTACCAAACAGCACAAGCCATTGGAACTTAATAAGTAACAATCTCCTCCCCACCCCCACCCTGCCACCCCCAACTTGCTCCTAACTGAAATATGATTAATATATGTAATACCAGGGATGGAGGAACCCAAGGCAGCCTGGGGAGGGAGGCAAGCAGAGGTCTGTCTGAGCACTCCTGATCCAAGTCTGTCTCTCTCAAACTGATCAGCTCTGGGTCTGGAGTACCTGGATTGGGAATTGTCTGAGGACCTCCTGGAGGAGGGGCAGACCTGGTACAAATACCTGGAACAGAGCTTGGTAACAGATTGAGGGATACACATCTCTTTCCCCACTCATCAAAACTCTGGGAAACCTGCTGCTGCTGCTGTATTGTCAGATCAGGCAAGGTGGAGGGCGGTGATAACTTTGACATCAAGCTTGTTATTCAGATTATTTGTGGCTTTTTGTTCTGTTTCTGTCGCTACCAAAGAAGTCAGGATTTTGGGTTGATGTGTGCTAGCGAAGGGGAAATGAACTTCAGGTGGAGGAGTGATTCTGCAAAGATGCACATAATCAAAGGAGAGTTGTTGTTTTAAAACATGCAGTTACATAGAGATGCAGTGGTGCTTCTTGTTGTAAGGCAAGTATGAATGGAGTGGGAATTGGCTGTAAGAGGAAGTCCTAATGTTAAACTTTTATTTTAACAGGCTTAAAACATCAGGACCCAGGGATGTATAAAGGATCTTCGTACTCTGGATACCCTTTCCTAATGCTCTCAGATGCTTACCTGCCAAATGGATCTATGTCACCTTTGGTGAGTTCTCTTCGTTTTGTAAAGTTTTCTAATACTTTGCATTGTTATGCTTACATTAGAATACAGTAGTGACAACTGTCTTAGTCCCTATATCTTACGCTTTTTTCAGTATAGGAAATGATAAAGAACACACAAGAATGGCCTAATTAAAAGTGACAACCTGGTTCTTGAATATATATGGTTTTTAACAACATATGGAAATTCCAGATTTTTCTTTCCATTAAGTTTTAATCCAAGTAAACTCTAGAACTGAGTATTTCTCAAATCAATGTGACTTCTTTGTAAATATATTTAGGACTGGCGTTTTCATTCATGAATGCATGCATGGGTATAGAGACTGGAGTAATGTGCATTCAGAGGTATTACAGTGAATCTACTTGATTCAATGGGAGCTGCTGCCTTGTGTCTAGGAGTACTGCCTTGGTTGTCACTTTTATTTCCCCCTATTCTCTTTGCGCAAGTAAATTAGTTCTGAGATTAGTGCAAGGAGGCAAACATTTTGTTGGAAGGAAATTTTCATACTGAAGGATCTAGTGACAGACAGACTTTCCTTGTTTGCATACAGATGCATGATGTAGGAACCCTTCGTTTAAGTGCACTGTACTCTTCATACCTTGTAACAAATCAGTTTGTTTGCTTTTTAACAAATAAACAATTACTCTTAAAGCTACATTTTTCTCATACTGACAAAGCTGAGACTACAGTACCTAACCATCAGTAGACTGGAACCAGATGGATACTGGTAGAAATGAGAGCAAGACCTGCCCATATATATGTGTGTATATATGTGTATGTGTGTGTGTGTGTATATATATATATGCAGTGGAGTTTTGGAACTCTGCTAAGGATAGTGGCTAAAATATGACAACAGAGTCCCTACATTTTTGTCTCTCTCTTTTTCTTTAGTATTTACTGAAAATAATTTTGTTAAATTTACGACTTGCAATAATTTATATGCAGAAAAAGTCAGACTAAATAAACCAGTGCTATATGAAGTGGTGATGCTTTTGGTGTGCTGGGAAACAATCCTAGCAGTATGTCAGTAGTTGGCTCTTGTGTGCATCCTCTCAAATAATTTAAAATATTGCAAGTATTAGGCTGTGAACTTATGCCTACTCATTTGGAAGTGGGTACTATAAATGGCAGAAGGACTCTGTTCGACAGAGATGTGTTTGGGATTGGCATGTTTTGAGCATCTTGACTGCAGGAAGGCGGTTGCAGTTAATATTATTTTTAGTTTCACTTTTTTTCTTTTGTAAAGGTAAAGATCAGTTGAATACTTTTCTGTTTTCCTGCCTTGTTTTCGTCATGTTGCTTCAAGTACTTTATAAGCCTCTTGTGTGACAATCAAATACGATCTCCTTTTACACACGCCAGCTTTCAGTTGAGCTTACTTAAAAACATTATGTTTAAGACTGGGATTGACAGTACTATGACCTGCAGTATGCACCTATGTATGTATGATTGGAAGTGTATCCCATTGGGTTCAGTGGGGCTTCCTACTGACGTACGGCCACAAGTTTATACAAGTTTGCTGGGGGGGCTGTAGCCCTCAGCTTTGCAAGCAGAAAGTGCCAGGTTCAGTAGGGCTGAGAGTGAGTCCTGCCTGGAATCTTGGAGAGCTGCTTCCAGTCTGTCTGAGCTGAACCACTGGCCTGATCCCATATAAAGCAGCTTCTGATATTCCTACTTAAGAGTAAGTTTCATTTCTGAAAATGGGACTTCTAAGCAGATCTGTCTCAAGATTGCACTATAAATGTAGTTTGCACTATAAACTTTTTTTTACTTTTGAAATGAAACTTGATTGCATTTGAAGGATGAGAGCAGGCATTGGATTGTGTTGCTGTTTTGCTCCCTACCCCCTTTTTCTATTGCTTACAGCCCCCAGAGGCCAAGTGTCTAGCTGTATAGTCATGGGACTCTACATACTCATCTCTTACAATAGCCAAGTCGGGAAACAATTGCTTTCCATTAGGTCGGTAAACTTGTTTGGGTTTAGTTGAGCGTACAATCAGCACTGTCTGATATTGAACTTACAATGGGCAGGCCAGTTTCTTAGACAGCTGATGCCTGAGATAGCTGTGTGTGTTTGTGGGTTTCTATTCAGCAGTAGTTGAGATGAAACAATGCTTTCAGTGTATGAAGGAAGAATTCTAGGTAGTTGTGAGGAAACGGTCCCAAGTCTTGGTGGTAGAAAATGTACCTGAAGTGACTTTCCCACAGAAAGAGAAAAATGATTGGGTGAAACCCATGGTACATCTCAGGCCGAATGCAAGATCTTGCTAGATTCAAACATTTTTCTTGACAAATGGGAGTTGTCTCCAGGAAGCGTACAAGCAGGGCAAGAAGGGAATAGTCTCTCCCCATTGTTTTGTTCCCATCAATAGCTGGTGTGCTGCCTGTTCCAGGTGAAGTCTTCATTTTGTTTTCATGACTGGCAGCTGTCACCAGACCATCACTTCCTGAATTTGCCTGATTTCCTGTCTTGGCCGGTAGCCATTCTTGTGGAAGCAAGGTCCTGGTTATAATGTTATAAAATAAGAGAGCAACTTATCCTTCTCCACTCCATGCATAACCTCTATAATTCGTCTCTCTATAATTCGGCAATCTTCCCCATCTCCCCAAGAAAACACCTTAAACACAGTGCTGTACCTGCCTACTTGGGAGTGAGCCCCATTCAACTCAATGGGACTTCCGTCTCTATCCTGGAGAAACTTGCTCCAGTTTCTTAATTATTTTGGTTACCTTTTTCTGTTCCTTTCCAAGCTCTATGGTCCTCGTTTTGCAGATAACACTGTAAACAAAACAAAAGGGACAAACTTTTTCCCCCTTGTAAAAAGGGTTTCAAACAGTTGCTTTCCAACAAGGATCAAAGTAAGTTTTGCCATGAAAGAATGTAAATGCTGCTATTTAGCAATAAGAATCTTATTCCAGACAAAGAAAGAAAATTACTAGTGTGAGTTCTAAGAACAAAGGGGAATGTCTGTCAATGAAAATCACAGCATTCTCTCTCCTTAGCCTGCTACAAATGTAACTAGACAGTTTAACTTAATCCCACAGGGAGGTGTGAGCGGTTCTCTCCCTTTCCACAACAAATAAATAAATAAATAATGGGAGTTGAAAACAAAATGGTATCCGAAATAGAATTGGCAAATGTGCATCTGCGTGAAATGAAAACAAGCTCGGGCGGCTCAGTTCATAAAGATGCTGGGCCTCATCTTGGAAACAGAAACTGGATCCTGCTGCTGTGCGGAGATGCAGACAGACACGTGCAAGCCTGCCTAAGATGTGTTCAGGGCATTCCAAGCTACGAATGCTGCTTCTCACCTGTTCAGTGGGTAGCAGCGTTTGGACCGGGACCAAAAGCTGCTGCGCTATCCCCTTGCTAATGCTCAGCAACAAGTGATTGACACCTCTGCAAGTGGCAGCACCGATCACTAGCTAGTTACAGGAGCTCTGCTCATGCAATCATTGGTGCTGGATGGTGCAGGTTTTCATGCTCCAGAACCTCTTGCTTTTACTCTGGAGCTAGTCTACATTTAGACCGGCTTCTGTGTATTAGGGTAACTGCATGCAAGCAAAGGTGCTGGCTTGGGCATACCTGAAATTCTAGAATTTCCTGAAGGGTAGTGTCTGGTTTTAAAGAGAACGTTTTTAATATTTTCTAATAACTGGAAGGGAAATATAGCACCAGTTCCTAAACACAGAAAAGGGGGAAGGATCCAGCTTTGCAATGTTTTGTTAAGTTTTACGAGTCAAAATTAAATGGAAAACCTGCTATCACAGGTGACCCTTAAAGAGAGGAACATTTTGCTTAAAAGTGCAAAGGATATAATGGTAACAGTTGCTAATTTTAGTGGCTATCAGGACATTGGTAGTTTAGAAATGAAAACTACAGAAGAAATAAGCCTCTATGAAGCAGTAAAACTTTTTATAGCTTGTTAAAGTGCTACCAGTTCATTTTTATTTTGATTGATCCTTGGTATGTGTCTCTTTAACTACAAGGAGTGTGTTTCAGGGTCATATCCTTAATATTTGGTCCATTACTGAATGGTTCACAGATCCCTCTCACACCAGGCCAAAAATTCACACAGTGAAAATACTGGCAAAATATAGCATTAAAAGCAACAAATTATGATCTAAAGGAGCTTTAGCATGCAGTTGTTTTAGTTCACTGGTAATGTTAATATAGAAAAAAAAAATAAGGCTGCAATCCTAACAAGGGACAGTGGGATTGACAGCATCGTGGACTGGACTGTTCATGGGCGTTTATTTTGCTAGCAATAGAAAACTGGAACAGCAATATGAGCAAGAGTACTGCTTGCTTTAGAAATAAAGGAGCATTGTGCTCATTACACCTAGTGTAAAGAAAGAAAAGGAAAACAAGGAAAGGGGAAACTTACATTAAAAAACAAACTACAAAAAGAGATAATGAAGGTCTCATTACCAGTACATTTTACTGAGCAGGATTCAATGTTGGTCTGATTGATGGGACAGAAGTACAGGCATGAGCACACAAATACATGAAAATACAGAGGTTTCTTAGAGCACCCTTGTATGTTATGTGGAAATATCACTTGCGCTTTCTGCTTCACCACTTCCACATAATATGTGACATTAGCCTTAAAGCATTGCTAACTACTGAAACCTTCAACAGCAGGACCGGATAGAGCAGAGTCTAGTTCTTCTTTGTGGGATCTGTGCCATACCGCTTTCCAAAATTTCTGGCACAGCAGAAGCCCAATACTTACTGGTTTAAACATTATATTATTTCTTTTGGAATATTACTTGTTTCCTTTTTAAAAAGAATTTTAAAAAGTTTTTTAAAAAATAAAAAGCGCATTGTTTCATGTTCCTGCTAGATGCAGAAAAATGAATTCAAATCTGTGGGTCAAGATATGCATTTAGCCCTATGCAAGAGGATGATTTTAACAGTTGCAGATATCAGTTAGTGGCTTTGATAAAATGCCTTGAGGTTTATACTACTCCCAGTCAGAAGAAGTAGACTAATGATAGGCTTATTGACTTGAGCATCTCTGTTTCTTAAACTTGTTTTATTGCTCATTTGGGAATTGGGCATATTTTAACCTCTTTGGACATGCAAACTAAGAGAAACAATGAGTCGCTTGTTTCTTATTTAGTTAAACCAAAGAAATATGAAGTATGGTAAAGGTAAAGGTACCCCTGCCCGTACGGGCCAGTCGTGTCCGACTCTAGGGTTGTGCGCCCATCTCACTTAAAAGGCCGGGGGCCAGCGCTGTCTGGAGACACTTCCGGGTCACATGGCCAGTGTGACAAGCTGCATCTGGCGATCCAGCGCAGCACACGGAAACGCCGTTTACCGTCCCGCTAGTAAGCAGTCCCTATTTATCTACTTGCACCCGGGGGTGCTTTCGAACTGCTAGGTTGGCAGGCGCTGGGACCGAGCAACAGGAGCGCACCCTGCCGCGGGGATTCGAACTGCCGACCATACGATTGGCAAGTCCTAGGCACTGAGGTTTTACCCACAGCGCCACCCGTGTCCCTATGAAGTATGGTAGGTTAACCCAAATGCCTTTTGTAGCATAAAAGAAATGCCCTAGAGATTAAGAAGCAACAGATAATTTATGTGTTGATCTGTCCTCCTTGCAAACCTCCAAGTGGGAAATGGATTGCCAACTAGTGGAATGTCTAAAACTGCAGCCATAAAAACTAAAATAAATTTACTGTTCCATCCGTTGGGATATTAGTTAGGTAAAGGTACCCCTGCCCGTACGGGCCAGTCGTGTCGCCACCTGCGTCCCTAATTAGAATATTAGTTATTAATGCCCAAAAGATTAGAAGTAAAATTGCAAGGTAACATGTAGCTGTACATGGGTTTTTTTATCAAGGGCTTTGGGGTTATTTTGTATTTATATTGGGTTGGGTTTTCTTCAAAAGTCATAAGCAAATTCTTGCAAACCAGTTACATTCAGTTGCTACCAAATTCATTTCCATGAGTCTGAAAATCTTGTAGATTTTATCCTACCTTATAAGTGCTTCAAGGCTCATCTAGTCCAACCCCCTGGTTAATAAACATTCCAATGTGGCAACCGTAACTTAGGTTTAAGGTGCCATTTGGGGCCTGACTTATATATCCGAGTTTCTAACACTGCTCTTTGTTCCTCGGCAGCTGTGATGTTCTTTGTTGCTTGTGACATTACCTCCTTTCACATCTGTATCACCAGTGTTCACTTCTCTATCTCTTATTTCATATAACTCGTTTTCAGGCTTTCCAAATATGTTTAGATGTGATGGTAAGGCACTTAAGCAGTGCTGAACAGGTTTGCTTCAGAGCTTAAATGAGCCTGAAGACTCCGTGGCTATAGAGAGAGAGATAAGCTTTAAGTCAGAACATTGTCCCATCACCTCTAGAAAGCTTCTACCTGAGAGACAGTTGCAGTGCCTCTGGTTTTAGTTTGTTTCAGTATACATATGTGTAAGTGCTGAAGATCAGGGCTTGTCTTCAAGGCATTTTGTGGCCTGAGTCAAAGGACAAGATGGTGTGACCCCCACCACCATTACATACAGAGCCAACTGGACTCCCAATTGCACATTACTGTCAACGTTAAGGATGGGTCAGTGTGCTGCTCCTGAGGGCAGCAGGCTCGCTTTGGGGACACAGGACAGACTGTATGGCACAGACAGCTCTATCCTCCAACAGAGGCAAACTACAGTGGGACTTAAAAATGGTGGGTGGGGCTGCTCCTGCTCCTGTCTCCCTACCCCCAGGATTTGCCAACTGTGGCAGTTACCTCACTCTGCCTAATGCTAGTGCCAGTCTTGCCGGAGATTCCCAGCTGAAGCAAATCTGGAGAATTCCAAGGTGAAGGAAAGGGACAACTGAGCTGGCAATTAAGTTGGGTGGAGTTCATGAGAAAGGCAACACTGAATCTGGTTTCTGGCCGGGATTCTGCGAACAGAAACACTTGGGGAAACCCGTAAATACAGTAGTCAGTTGATCTACATGAATCAATACCAGCCCTGTAGCACAGGTGGCTTATGGAGCAGGATGCAGTAGTAGCTGGGGCCGACAGATTATTCCAACGGGGTAAGATTCAGCTAGATATTGATGCCTGCAGATTGATTGGGCATCATTCACTTTTCTAGCAGGGGTACTTCTATTGACTAAAATTCTAAATAGATTCTCACTTTCCCTTCTTTTCCCGAAATGAGATTACTGTGCATTACCCATGTTTAGTGAAGGGTATATTATTTCTTGTCAGGGTTTCCTGTAAACATATGTAGGAGGTTGAGATTAATTCTGTAATCCTTCTTTTCTGCTCCCCTTCATATGCCTCCCTCTGGAGCGCTGTTCGAAACTGTCAAGGGTCTTGTTCTGCTAAACCACCAAAGAGTAAGTACTTCAGTTATAATAATGTTTCTCGGGAAGATCAAGGGCATGCAAATCTAGTTTGGCAGCACAGTCTTAAATAGGTTTACTCAGGAGGAAGTCGCACTGAGTTTTACAGGTATTACTCCCTGGTAAGGGTATTTCGGATTGTAACCTGAATGCTGTTATCTCAGCATACATTATAACAGGATCACTTACATAGAAGATTTGTTTCAGTCTTAGCAGGACTATCTGTCAGCAGCAAACGGTGTCTGTGTGTTAGCTGGTATCCGGACATCTGAAGACATTTCCCCTCAATATTCACACTGCAATGTATAATTTCATCACTAGGAAACTTTTGTTCTTAGCCCGGAGGGGACAAGGGAGCTCATCCACACTGGTGTTTAATGTGGATTTGAAGCTGCTTGTATCCCTTTTTTTACTTTCTATGTTTCTGCGCTGTCCACATGGTATAACCCTCCCTCAACTGGCAGCCACATCTCCTCCCCGCACCACAGATAATTGCAGATAATCTGAGGGAAGACAGTCAAATATACCCACTGTTTTATTTATTAGATTTATATACCACCCTTCATCAAAAGATATCAAGGTGGTTTACAATATAAAAACACAAACGGTATTTACCATATTAAATAATTTTACACCATTATGATTTTTACATGCGCCTTTCCCCTGAAGAATGGATATTTAAACAATACTTCTTTATGATTTCTAGAATTTTAAATTTGTAATATTGCGGGGTATAAAGAAGGTGGCAGTGTTTTACTTTTCTATGTTGCTTCTAACCATGTTTGCACTTGAGGTAGGCACAAGATACATTTGCTTTCTTCGCCACCTCAACCCCCATAATCTCTTTCCCTCTAATAACAAACTTGGATGGTTGACTGCTAACAAGATTTGTGGTTGGATGAATACCCAAGGTGTGTTAGAAGTACAAAACATTAAAAAAAAAAAACCAAAGGGGAACTAAAACAAGAATCCTAAAATGGACCTATGATGATTGAGCAGGCTCAGTGACCTCAAGAAGTCACCAACTGGAAAGTGGAGGGAAACAAACAAACAAACATGAGACCGGGAAGAGAAGGGCATTGACTTGTTTGAGGCTTTTACAGTATCTTAGAGGAAGCCATGAATGGAGCACTCGCGTTCTGGAAGATGAGGGCTCATTACAGCATTTGGTGGAAGTCTCTCTTGTCTGCTATACCGCTAAGTGTCTGCCCACGTTTCGAAACAGAGTTTGACCTTCAATACTAGCTGCAGTGTATATATGATAGGTTTAATCCAGCAGCTTTGAAGCTCTGTCTACCCTTACCAGCACCTCTCCTTGAGAGAGATGAAAGAGACAGAGCGATGCTTATTGCAAAAACCAGTGTGGAATGTATCATCATCAAAAGCTAATTTCCCCCCTCAAAATCAACAATAAATCATAAAAGTATATCCTTTTTTAAATGGTACAAATCACTTTAAAACCAAATTGAGGTATCTCGTCAGTAGGTAGGTCTGCCTTTTAGGTGGTTATAAACCTTAAAGGTCAGACATGTTGAAACTTTGATCAGATTAGACTATTCTCCTTTCTATGGCAATATAATTAAGTTGACACCTGAGGGAGTTTTCTGAACATTGTTGCATCTTGCAGCGGGTCGGTAATATACAGCAGCCAAAAGGCTTGAAGAAGCACTTCTATGTTTCTTAATTTTGGAACTGGGTGTGTTAGCTACGGAAATGAGCTGGGGTTTCCCATAGGTATTTGCAGGCCAGACTGGCTCAGCCTCAGTCAACACAAGGACTCCCTTTGGCTTGAACAGGCTGAGGTCAGAGACATCCAGTTTTATGGGTTTAAAATAAACATTTATGATGGAAGGGCAGATTCTGGCTGTGTGTAAGCCATCTTGGGTTCTGTGGGTTTGTGTATTAAGCAAAGGGAAAGTTAATTCCTTCCTTAATACCAAGTGGAAAGCTTGTTCGTTCTCTCTCTCTCTCTCTCTCTCTCCCTCCCCCTACCCCCCCTCAATTGTCTGTTAAAGTGCCCACTTTTCCTCTCTGTTATGTGAAATAGCTATACGTCTTCTTCTTTTTTAAGTGTACATGTCAGAGAACCAGTATCTAGACTGACTTCCCAAAACAGGGTACATGCACAGAAAAATTGATGCAAGCTCCTTCAGACATTGCTGAGTGCAAATGGATACGTCTTTCATCTTCGGTGCATCTCCACTTCTACTGCCACGTATGGAGTCTCCCTTACTGTGTTAGAAGAACAGTTATCCATATAATCCATTGGGCAGTTGGTCTCCTCAGGAGCAAGTTAGAAGCAGCATTAATTGTGTGAACACACACATGTCAGTAGCAGCTGCCAGGAGGGTGGGAGGCTGCGCAGCATCCAGATTGCAGGAGGTGGAAGGGACTTTAGCTCCTTCTGCCTTTGCCATGGTCCCAACAGAAATCACTCATCTGCCCAAAATTTCATTTGGAAGGAAGTCACCATGGGCACCTATGGAGGCTGCCCACCCAATGCCTATAGCAAGTTTTTTGGGGGGGTGGGGAGGCATTTTTGTAGTGACCACTGCAAGAGTGGACAGGTTTTAACTCTCCTTTCTCACTCCCCATGTCCTGATGCTGCAGTTGCTATTTACATAACAAAAACTTGCACATTTATATTCATATGACTGTCATCTAGTTTAGCCTTGGATCTTCCAGTTCTGGATGCTTTGTCCCTTTTCTGGATGCTTTGTCCCTTTACACTTTCCACCAGCCTAACATTTCAGAGTGTTCTCACTGAGGTATTGATGACGTTAAGCATGTTTACTTCAATGGAACTTGCTTTTCTGAGAAAGCAAGATCAGGACTTGTCTCCATGAAGTGTGTCTGGCTATTAACCAAAAGGTTAGTGATTCAATACCGCCCAGGGACAGCTGTGGGCAGGATTGCTGCATAGCAGGGGGTTGGACTAGATGACCCTTGGGCCCCTTCCAACTCTAAGGTTTTATGATATCCCACCCACTATTTGGAAAAAAGAGCACCAACTGGCCTTTTAAACCTAGTCGTACTGCTGGTTCTTCTCAAATTGTGTTGCATCAGTTTCTAAAAATGACCTGTATAACATGTGCGGGGGGTGGGTATCCAAAGAAATAAAAGGGAAATATTTTTACATTTGTTTCCTGTTAATTTGATTGGGAATACTATTCACATTAATAAGAAAACCTTGCTTTTGCAAACCAGCCTTTTGTGCAGCTTCCATACAACTACAGAACTGGTATAACCCTTTATTACACTGTAGCCCCATATAGCCAAGTGCTCTGTAGAATATTTAAAGCATTTATATAATGGTAAAATTGGATATAATTATCATCCTTACAAGGGTTACCATGACATGAATCTATGGATGATACAAAATGAATGTGGATGATAGTGAGCACTGGATAATTAAAGTCTGGGTAATGGTGCTCTTATTGCTTTTTCTTTCCTTTTTTTGGCATCTCTGTACACTGAGTATCCTTAAGCAAGTTACTTTCTCTCAGCCTCAGTTCTGCATCTGTAAAATAAGAATAGTAAGGATTAAAAATGGCTCATAGGATGCTGTGCAGATGGATGTGATAAAGACTATAAAGCATTTTGCATATGGAGTACTATAGGTGTGAGTCATAATTCTGTTACTCTTGGTCAATTAAGCACATTATGCATCAAAGAGTCTAGCTATGTATCTCCAGTCAAGATATTTGAATATGCAGTAGTCCCATTTCCCTGCTTTTTTCCTTACGGTAGATTTTGTTTCTTAACCACATTTCTGTCCCATACTATTCTGCCAAGGAGTGCAGGGTGATATAGCCGTCTATCACACTGCTTATCACACTGCTTTTCCTGAATCCTTTTTATTTTAAGGGGCATTCATGATTATAAGACAGGTCATAATCTTTCTCAGTATCACATGCGCCCCCTTTGTTTCAGCCAAGCCACATTTTAACATCATGCACAGCCATGGTTTAGCATGAAACGCACATGCTGCAGTGAAACTCAGGCTTGTGCATTCCTTCCCCCTGATCCCGCTACCTTCCTCCCATGCTTCTGAAATGAGGAATGTGGGATCTTTTGCTTCCATTTTTAGGTTATCCACAGTTTGCTCTGTCGTGTGGACTGGAATTGCAATGAACATTAATTATGCTTAGTTTTCAATAAGCCAGCTTCAGAAACTATGGTTTGTTTGAAAAGTTAGTATTTATAACTATTTGTTGCAGCAGACATCATGAGAAAATACGGTTAAGTTAAAGCTTCAGCAGCTGTTGGTAGAGTGTGCAAGCCAAAAGCTTTTTGCAACTCCTTCCTGAATGTGCATGTACAGTGCTGCCAAACCATGGTGTTGGTGTAACATAGCTTTCTCCTACCTAGTGTCCTCCAGATATTTTGAGCTACAGCTCTCATCGGACATAGCCAACATGGTTAATGGTTAGGGATGATGAGAGATGTAGCCCGAAACATTTGGTGGGGCACAGCTTGGGAAGCTGTTCTAGTGTGACATGGCCACCATGTCTCAAAAGATCAGTTTATTTTGTATTTGATGTTACTTCTCTTTTAATCTTTCCTTCCTCTAAGGAGGTCAGGAAGTATGAGCCCATTTTACCCTCACAGCAACCCAGTGATGTGGGATGTGACTGGCCCAAGATTATCCAGTGAGCTTTATGTCCAATCAACGCAAGGGTCTTTAGGCGTGTGTATGCACAAGATCTACAATATCCACCAGAGAAAGTGTGTGCGCTTGATTGTATTGGGCATGGTCATGTCACTGAAAATTCTCATGCGGCCGTGACAAACTTGATCTCCTTCACCTTTGGCGAACTCAAGAAGAGAGAGGTTAATTTTCTACAGTTCTATTTTATGTATATGTGCCTTGGTGGTTTTGTTTCTGCTTCAGAAGAAACAACGTGTTTGGTGCGCCTGCCATGAGCTACATTAACTCGAGTGTATTGGAGAGGCATCAGTTAGGATGAAACACTGAATCATGGACTCTCATAATTGCAGGGTGGAATCTCCAAGATCTCCTGATCCACTGCCCTGGGTTGAAGATACACACTCCTAAAAATACCACTAATAGAGCCAATTTCTTTATTATGGTCTGCCAGCCTATGCAGTATGAAAATGAATAAAAAGTATGTGCAAAAGACCTTGTGTATTATGTTTATTTTTCATGATACATCCATTGTATAAAATATTGTATCCATAGCTGCTGTATTTTTATTAAGTTGTGTTCATTTTAACTGATGTTAAATCACTAACTATATGAGTTTCTGAATGCAGTTTTAGGCTTGTTTGTTAAAACAGTACAAAATCAGGTGTTTAGTTTTTCTTTCTTTCATAAAAAAAAAGACAAACCAAAACCCACAAGGCTTATCCACGTTACAGATTAGCATCCTAGAAACTCTCACTTTGAAGAACAAAGTGATTTCTGAGCTAAATGAGTACACAGTGCATCTGCGAAATGGCAACCATTTTTCTTCAGCTTTTAATAACCCTAACTTGAAAAGAACTGAATAAGGCATTTTAAAGGCAGGGCGGGAAGAAAAGTTCTTTAAAATAACATTGCTCCAAGCTGGAGTTCTTGACTTGATATATTTTACATAGGAATTGATTTTTTTAAAAAAAACTGCTTTTGTTTTTTTAGCAGGCAGTTTTCAATTATTTTGCTCAAATGAGGGCAGAACTAACATTTAAGGCATTATGCAGCTTAGGATCAGGTGTATGGTGTGTTGTCATTGCGCTTTATCCCTCATAGTCTCTGTAAGACTTAATTTGCACTATACATTTAAAGCAGCATTCTGCCACTTTAAACAGTCACAGCTGCCCCAAAGAATCCTGGGAAATGCAGTTTGTTAAGGGTACCAAGAGTTGTTAGGAGACCTTTATTCCCCCCACAGAGCTGTAACGTCCAGAGTTATTTAACAGTCAATCTCTCTTCCTAGTGAACTCCGGGCATTGTAGCTCTGTGATGGGAATTGGGATCTCCTAACCACTTTCAGCACCCTTAACTGCAGTTTCCAGGAATTTGGGGGGTGAAGCCATGACCGTTTAAAGCAGGCAAACTCTGCCCTCCAGATGTTTTGGGACTACAACTCCCATCATCCCTGACCACTGGTCCTGTTAGCTAGGGATGATGGGAGTTGTAGTCCCAAAACATCTGGAGGGCCATGTTTGCTTATGCCTAGTTTAAAGTCATATGGTACTGCTTTAAAGGTATAGTGCAGATGGAGGCATACATTGTGGCATTCTGCAATAGAGCTTCCTCAAGTTGCAAGGACATCAGCAACCCACTCCGCAGTAACTTGGGGGCAGGGCTTTCAGTGGGGCTGCCCCTGTCACGCAGAACACTATCCTTGTTAAGATATGACAGGCAAACACGACCTGTACTTTCTGGAATCAAGTGAAGACAAATTTTGTTTTGACAAGCTTTTCCAGATGGATGACGGTCTCTGCCTTGGATTTAAATCTATCTTTCGTTGTTCCTGTACTGTGTTTAAAACATTTTTTAGCTATTTGGTTGTATGTTTGTAAATCACCTTGAGACACATGAAAGACAAGTAATTAATCAAACCTAGAATGTTTCAAGGGACACACAACTGACACCACTCTGTGCTTCTCCCATTAAAGAATGGGGGAGCTCAGTGTGTTATGTGATGTCATTGCACTGTGTATGTGTTTCTCCCATCACCCAATGATGTGGGAGAATCCAAACACAAAGTTCATTGACTTCGTTTCACTTCTTCTAAAGAAAAACGACTTCGGGAGGAACATGCTTTAAGCAGAGGAGCAGTGGCATGCGGAAGGGTGCTTTTCTCTTGCCCCAATACTTATCTGCTACAAATTGCCATTTCCAATTGGCCATCCCTTGTGCATTCACACACACACACAGTGTGCTTCCAAATACAAGCAAAAATGTGTTTGGGTGAGAGAGGCCTTTGCATGGGAGTTAATTTGGATGAAGAAAACTCCTTGTGGAGAAAAAATTGTGCACCCTTCTCTTCGCATCACTTCTCTGTTCTTGAAAGCCGCATTTCTTCAGAGAAAGTGGCCAGTGGGCTGCAGTAGGTGCATTTGCATTAGGTGAAATTTTAGCATTGATAAAAAGATTGCTTATAAATTTGTAAACTTTAATAAGTTTGCAAAAGTATGGAATTAATGAAGACATTCGTACAGAATCATAGCTATGTTATAACATTACATTTTAAGCAAAGTCAGAGCAGTTTCAATGGATGCAAACTTATCAATTATATATTTAAACTCAATAAGTAACAGTTTATCATTTTCTGTGCAGAGAATGCTTAGATCAGACAACCAATCTTGGGACATTATAGACCGTAGATCATTCTTTATCCTTTTTAGTCTAGAAAATGATCTGTAGCCAGTACAGTTTGTAATCGTTAAATATAGGAACCATCTGAAAATTGTTTCCACATTTGGGAAAAGCTGTCTGAATTTTCTCTTGGAATATTATTTGATACATATCTTGGTGGCTGAATTTTTCTTTTTCAGGGTGACCTTATTTGACTACAGGTAGAAGAGCAAGAGTTAATCAATTAGACTAAGGTCAACATCCTTTGGATACTCTTGCTTCAATATCTTGACGCCATTGTGAATCTGTTCCTTAGTAGCTTGCAGGTTGACCCAAAAATGAAAAATTGCCAGCTGCACTCCTATACACATGTATAAATTAATTTATCCTAAATTTGTCTCTTGGAGAAAGTTTATCTAAGGCTTCGGGTACTGTCCCATCATTGTTTTGCTTTTGTTTTTACTTTCTGCTGCTTTTTAATAGATTTGTGCTCTACATCCAGTAGAGTGCATTTTTCTTGTTCAATTTCATCAAAATTAGCCTGAGCGTTTGATACGAACTGCAATAGTGAGCTGTAAATATTTGCACATGTGCTCAGTGAAATTTGTATACTGTGGATTGCCTTGCTAACTGTAGCAAATGTTTCCAAAGGTGAAGCATGAAAATGAATTCAGATTCTTCCATTTTTTGCAGGAAATGTCAGTTTGGCATCTAGAGTATCCTTTTTCAGTTTCATCATAGTAAATATGACTGAGGGCTTCAACAATGTAAGCACAAGTCAACTGTGGTTTGTCTAACTAGATTCAGGGAATGTCCAGTACAGTGGTACCTCGGTTTACATACGGCTCAGGTTACAGACTCCACTAACCCAGAAATAGTGCTTCAGGTTAAGAACTTTGCTTCAGGATGAGAACAGAAATCGTGCTCCGGCAGCGCAGCAGCAGCAGGAGGCCCCATTAGCTAAGTGTTGCTTCAGGTTGCTAACAGTTTCAGGTTAAGAACGGACTTCTGGAACGAATTAAGTTCTTAACCCAAGGTACCACTGTACATGGAATGAACTTTGCATACTTGTTCCTTTCCACAATTTTTTGTTCAACACTGTTATACTTTCCAGCCGTATGAGTGTCCTCTGCATTTACTTAAATTCATTTCATGTTCATTGAAATCGTTCAGTATCAGCTCAGCCATGCTTTCACCAGTGTGATCTTTCAGTTCAAAAAACTCAGGAACCATTTAATTGGTAATTCATCACTAGGAGAAATGTATCTAACAAGGACAGAAAGTTGATCAACATGGGAAACATCAAGGATTGAGTTGACTGATAAACTAAAATAACCTGCCTGCTTAATGTTGCTCAGTATTGCTTCTCGAACTGTATTAGCCATCAGCTGGATAACCTCTTCACATATGGTTTTGGATAAGCTCGATGGCTGATCAAGAGTCTTTACTCATATACTACTTTATGTGTGTACATAGGAAGGGATCTGATTTGGCAATTAATTCAAGCAATCCAAGAAAGTTACCATTGTTTGGTAAACCAAATGTTCCATCACCTCCCCTAAATGCCAAGCCACATTGTACCAAAAGGGAAATCACTGCAATAACTCACTGAAGTACAAGCCCCCAGTAATCCTTCTCTGCTTTGATTTTGTCTCTGGGTTTTGATCTGAGCATTTGATCATGCTTTCTTGTTAAGTATGTTGGCATAAAGTTCATATGATTTTTAGAGCTTCCATGGGTTTTAACAAGATAAACATGAATGCCAGTCATTGAATGCAGTAGAAGCTAAAGCTGTAATTGAAGTAGTTGCTGAACACGCCTGAAGGATGCAGACCATTTGGATCCCTTCCAATCGGGATTCTGGCCTCATCATGGGACTGAAACTGCCTTGGTTGTGCTGGTCGATGATTTCTGGCAGGCTAGGGACAAATTTGAAAGCTGTTTCTTAGTTCTTCTGGATCTCAGTGGACTTTGATACCATCAATCATGACATCCTTCTGGACCGTCTAGAGCAGGCTTCCTCAAACTCGGCCCTCCAGATGTTTTGAGACTACAATTCCCATCATCCCTGACCACTGGTCCTGCTAGCTAGGGATCATGGGAGTTGTAAACGAAAAACATCTGGAGGGCAGAGTTTGAGGAAGCCTGGTCTAGAGGAGCTGGGGGCACTGTTATACGGTGGTTCTGCTCCTTTTTCCTGGGCTGTTTCCAGAAAGTGGTGTTGGAGGATGAGTGTTCAGACCCCTGGGCTCTCACTTGTGGGGTGCCTCAGGGTTCCGTCCTCTCCCCCATGTTTTTTAATATCTATATGAAGCCGCTGGGAGAGATCATCGGGGGATTTGTTTATCAGTATGCAGGTGATACCCAGCTCTACCTGTCTTTTAAATCAGAACCAGTGAAGGTGGTGAAGGTCCTGTGTGAGTGCCTGGAGGCGGTTGGAGGATGGATGCCAATTAACAGATTGAGGTTGAATCCTGACAAGACAGAAACACTGTTTTGGGGGGATGGGGCGGGTGTGGGTGACTCCCTGGTCCTGAATGGGGCAACTGGACCCCTGAAGGAGCAGGTCGCAGCCTGCAAGTCATTTTGGACTCACAGCTGTCCATGGAGGTGCAGGTCAATTCTGTGTCCAGGGCAGCTGTCTACCAGCTCCATCTGGTACACAGGCTGAGATCCTACCTGCCAGCAGACTGTCTCACCAGAGTGGTGCATGCTCTGGTTATCTCCCACTTGTACTACTGTAACACACTCTACGTGGGGCTTACTTTTGAAGGTGACCCCAAAACGTCTTCTAATCCAGAATGTGGCAGCTAGACTGGTGACTGGGAGTGGCTGCTGAGACCATATAACACTGGTCATGAAAGACCTACATTGGCTCCCAGTACGTTTCCGAGCACAATTCAAAGTGTTGGTGCTGACCTTTAAAGCCCTAAACGGCCTTGGTCACTTTCTCCAGAAATTTCTGTACTTGCTGTGGTAGTAACTGAAAATAGTTCTCCTTGAAGTTCGGGGGGGGGGGGGCTGCATTCTGTATATAAGCTGGTTGTTTTTCAGTTTCCTCAGACTGCTCAGTGTAGTCTAACTGATTTTCATCTGTTTGCAAACATGAATATTCTGTGTCTGATGGCTGTTTCTGCCTGCTGTACGAAGCCATTTGATGTGTTTGACTTGAAATGATTATTTCCTTCTGTTCTTTTTGTCACCTTTGTTTACTACCACCACTTTCATATTGCTTACTCATTATTATTTTCACAAAAAGACAAAATTAAGTATTATTGTGATTCACAGTGATGTAAAAGAATCCTCACTTGTTCTCAAACACCTGCTGTAATGGTAGGCAGTGATCTGAACACTTGTATTGCTTCATAGCTGACTTTATCATTTGACTCTAGGTAGCCTTAAAGTCTCCACGAACTTTACTAAACAGTAAATATGCATTTGTGTAATTGTTATACAGCCATAGACTCCTACATCATGTATTTAATGGAACTAAGCAATTGGGCCCAGATAGTAAAATCTGCCTGTTTGTTTGTTTTTAGAATAGCAAGAGGCTGCAGGCTGCTCAGCCTAAATGTAAATCCAGCATTGCTAATGATCAATGGGAGTTGTAGTCCAAAACATCTAGTAGCACCAAGCTGAGGAAGGCTAAGATAGGGTGACTTGCATGACGTAAGACAGAAAACATATAAATTGGCTTGATGTGCAAAACCGAATCAAGCCAGTAGAAATCTTGATTATTTCTGCCAACTCCTGCTTTGCAGGCGTGAAAATGAGTAGTAGCCTCTTCAACTTTGGTACTTTAGTCTGAGGTACTCACAGTTTGCCACTTGGAAAGTGTAAAAAGTCTGTTATGAAAAGAGTAGGTATTTTTTTTTATAAAAAAAAAGTAGCTCAAGCTGAGTGTCTTATGCTTATTTTCTGTGGAATGGCATAAATTAATGTAAGAAAACAATAACCTTATTCTTAGTGGATGATTGCTAGAACAGAGCAGAGAACCGGATGCTGGTATCCTAATAAATAAACTATCCTACAAGTGTAAGACATGAAAACAGTGACTGTGATCCAGTCACAGTCCAAATTTAAGCATAACTTCCACAGATGTCAATGGGGACGTTAGGCTTGTGCTTAACAATGCAATCCTAAATGTAACTATTCAGAAGTAAGTTCCACTGAACTCAGTGGGAATTACTCTCAGGTAAGTGGGTATAGCGTTGCAACCTAGTCTCATGCATTTCAGTAAGAAGGTGAACTGCAGATGGACTGTCATGCACAGTGTTTCCAGGTCAGAGGGATGGAGACTGATAAAATAGTTTAAAGAGAAGAAGGGAAATGCCCTATAGATCACCAAAGACGTGAGGGCATAATAATATCGTAACTCTCCTTTCAATGACACTAGATTCAGGTAGGTAGCCGTGTTGGTCTGACACAGTCGAAATATATAAAAAAATTAAAAAATTGTCCAGTAGCGCCTTAGAGACCAACTAAGTTTGTTCTTGGTATAAGCTTTTGTGTGCATGCATAAGAACAAACTTAGTTGGTCTCTAAGGTGCTACTGGACGATCTTTCAATGACAGTTAGACATTTACAGAAACTTTTTCAGACTTTGTATCTTGTTGCTCTGTTGATGGAAGTCAAGCTGAAGAAAATAAAGATTAAGAAATATTTAACTCTAAAACAGAAGTAATATAAAGGAAAAGGGAGGAAATGGAGCCTTTTTATTTTGTTAAAGCTTTCTCTTATATGCAGCAAAATTGTACCAGGACTGCACCATATGAAACACATTATAAATGCTCTTGTAAAATCTACATCATTCTACCACATGAAAGGCCCGCTCCTAAAAATAGCCATTCAGAGAGTATGCAAGTTAGTTGTAATTTCAGTGATCATGAAATCTCTGTGTAGCCATTCACCAACCAAGAATTTTGCATGTTGAATATGCCTAGCAACAGCAGCCTTGCGAATTCTCCCTCCCCCATCATCCATCCCATAAAGACACTCCAGCATCCTTCCTCACTGCTGATTTTTATTTCCTGTACCTGACTGCATTGAATAGGGAAATGCCGATGCTGTTTGAAAACTCTGCCAACAGCATCACTGCCAACCACTTAAAAAGTACCATCATGTGTTCTTTTCCGTTGCATACTTGTTTTTCTTCATTCCTCAAATCAAAAGATTTTCTTCTTAACGTTTTCTCCTTGAGCAGTTAATTAAATATTTCAGCTTTTACATGGTGGTGAAAAATCTTTTTTGCATTCTTGCCCTTTAGAAGTGGCACCCAACTAATTTTCAGGAAGTGAAGGCCATACATAGAGTGGAGGCAAAAGGCTGTTTTATCATGTGGAGGCTACTAGCAAATTCATTCTGGGCTTCATGCAGCCATGTAGAAGCCAGTAATTTAACATCTGGAGATGTGGTGAACTTTACCACATTCCCATTACTCCCCGTTTGTGATTGGCTTCCCATTTTGCATGGTAACATTTGCCTTGCCATGTGGTTGGCTTCCACAGATGTCTCGCTCTCCACCTACAATTACATAAATTCAGTGATCTTTAAATATTCTCCCAGCTACACTTATCTATCACTAGATCCCGTTCAGCCAAGGGCTTCCTCTAAACGATCCAAGCACTTGAGTGGGGCCAAGGCAGCTCTGGAGTCAGGAGTGGGCTCCTTGTTGCAATGTGGGCATTGGTGGCCACCCTACAAATCACTTATGCTGGCCTTGATAACGTTTTCAAAATAAACTTTTTATGAACCCTCAGAACACCACAGGCATGCTGGACGAGGCATGTCCATGTATCACTTGGGATGTCAGAGACATTATCCCACAGGTGACTGTGGCACTCATGCAGCCATAGTACTTAATAGTTCAACTGATGCTGCCAAAATTTCCCTGCAACAGTAGTACTTGTTTGAAGGAAGATGTCTGGTTTCCCCACAAATAATTGATGTCACAACTGTGAACATTATTAACTCAGGGCCAGCCCGCCAGTGAGGCGAGATGTGGCAATTGCCTCAGGGCAGCAGGTTCCGGGCAGTTGGGAGGGCCGGCAGTTCTGGCCTCCAACGAGCTTTTTGCTGCCACCGCTGCACCACCTGCCACCTGCCTGCCTGCCCCTGTGCACCAGTTGCTGTGCACCTACCACTCGCCTGTCTCCTCAACCCACTGTGTGTCTACTGCCCTCTCCTCTTCTGCCTCCTTTTACCTCCCAGGTGGATGTGCAGTGGTGGAGGAAGAGATGGAGGGATGGTGTTTTATGTTTTGCCTCTAGTGGCAAAATTTCCTGGGCCATCCCTGTGTAAACTGATCACTTGGGAAAGGCGTAACAGCCTATCGGCCACACACAACCATCGTTCTTGATAGATGTCCTCTTGCTAGGTCTTATATCCTTGAGGCATAATGGTGGGTGTTTTTGGTGTGTGTGTTTTTAAAAAAACATCCTTTGAAATTGCAAGTTCTGATTTAAGACAGAGAAATAGTGGGATTCCAAAAGAAACACACAAAAGTAGAATGAAACATCCATTTGCTTAAGTGAAAATACTTTTTAAAATGAATTTGCGTTTGGGATGATGGCACCTGAAAGGAAACTTGGCAGATACCTAATGAAATAATAGAATTCCCAGAGAAAGCTACATTGTATTTTAATAGCAGGCATAAATATCATTAACTCCAGTGTTTCGTTTCAATTCAGATGGAACTGCGGTGCAGAAGGTATTGGGGAAATGTAGCATTAAGTGATTTCCTGTTGCTGTTTTTATCCCCTTTCCAAGTTAGTTTTTTCATTTAAATCTTTGTGGCATGTTAAGCTCCAGAGCTCTCTTCAAACGGTTCCATTGTACTAATATTTCAATCAAGCTGCTGAATTCGATTGCCATAAAATGACATCATAGAAATGTGCTCACTGTTGCTTTTTCATAAGCTTCTTAAGAGACTAGGGGAAAATCAAAGCATAAAACATAATATACATTTAATATCTGTCGAGATCATTTATGTTTTAAATACAGCCAGCAGAGTTTCAAATGTAGATCCTTACCTGAGATTTGTAATTACTGATGTGACTGAATCTACAGACGCATTCAGATATGAGAGTAACTGGGGTGTCTAACCTATGAACCTCCCAGTCTTGTTGGACTACAATTCCCATCAGCTTTGGTGATTAATAAAGTTGTAGTCAGGATCATCTGAAGAGCAACAGGTTAGACAACAGAAGTAGGTGCAAAGGGATTCTGTGGACGTTTCTTCTTTTGCTGTGCTTTTGGTCCTCTCTGTTTAGAGTGGCTAAGTGAAAAAGAGGCCAGGGCTTCTGTACTTTGAGTAGTTGTGTACAAGCTATACCTGCTGAAATCCCCCCTTCTATACAACTATTCAAGGTGCAGGAGCCTTGTGCCCCCTGTGTTTTGCACTGAAGCTGTTGCCAAACTTTCAGTACACAGAGGGCCAGCCCAATACATGTTGGCACCTGAGGTGAACCACAAAATGGTGCCCCCTCCCCGCCAGGAAGGAAGTGGTGAATGAAGGTCTACATCAAGAATAATAGGAATAAAGATCTGTAGCCCCTGTGGATCCTGCCACCCAAAGCGGTTGCCTCACCTTGCCTCATGAGTGGACTGGCCTTGAGTACAATGCTGTCCTATTGTACAGTGCTGAGTGGCCCTGATCCTGCCTCACCTTGTTCTCTACAAGTCTTGCTATTACTGCAGAAAGGAGTGTTTTTACCATCCCAGTAGGTAGGCAAATCTCCACCTGTCCCATCAGTAGAGGTGAGGCAACTACCTCAGGGAGTTGTTGTGGGGGTGTAATGAAAGGTCAGCTGATTGTTGTTTTCACACATTTGCTCTCAGTGTAAAGGACGAGAGGTGGTTCTGGACTTTTTTGCCAGCTTGTTTGGCTTTGGAATACTACACTTTGGCATGCAGGCAGTAGGATGGGGAAAGAGAATGACAATATTTGCTAAGGCAGCAAAACGTTTTGGGCTGGTCCTATGTCCAGTCCCCCTGAGAGGCAGTAAAATTCCCAAAGATGAAGGAAAGAAAGACAAAAAACCAAACTCCAGTCCACATTCTACCGACTTCTGCCTCCCGTTATAATCAAGCCCAAAGGCAAAGCAGAGAGGTTCCTTGTCTTCATATTAAGTGATGAATGCTCAGTTCCAGACACTTGTGGATGAAGCTGATAATTTAAACCAGGGGTGGTGAACTTTTACCACCTTAAATTTGTAAAATATTTTTATTGAAAGTTAGGAGAGATAAACAACACTGGTAAATCACAAAATAATATTACAGCACACTTTTAATGCCTTTTGACGTGCTTTATTTTTTTTGGGGGGGTACTTTTAAATGAGATGACAAGTCACCTAGCCTTGAAAGGCAGGATATAAATGTTTTAGAAAGCTTTCCAGTCATGAGCAGAGCCATCAAGCCCATTACCATCTCAAAATGGGAGGCTTCAGGGAGGAGCTAGATGCACAAATGTGTCCCAAATACTATTATGTGCTTTTAGATGTACAGTCATACCTCGGGTTACAGATGCTTCAGGTTATGCACTGCGCCAAACCCGGAAGTACCGAAATGGGTTACTTCCCGGTTTTGGCCCTTGCACATGCGTGCGCAGATGGACCGCTGCGGGTTGCTAACGCTGCAGGTTGCGAACGTGCTTCCCGCACAGATCACATTCGCAGCCCGAGCGTCCACTGTATATGTGCATCTAAAAAAAAATGTTTCAGAGGTAAAAGCACTTTTTAAAACAAAAATGTAAATGTGATTATTAAATGTGCGGAGCTCAATTAGTGATGCCATCACTATAATTAAGAGGTTCTGCGCTTTTAAACAGTTGCAGGACTCGCAGAAATTCAGTTTGCAGAGCCAGGAAAATCAGCACCTAAGGCATTCCTGCCTGTCACTCAGTGCTAAGAGGGAAAGTGCCTCTGCCCAGTTGGGGGCCGGGCGGGGTAAGGACAGGCTCTCAATTTGCTGAAAGCCAATTCTAGTTGAAATGGAAACATTTTCAAAGGAAGACTCTGCCATCTCCCTCTCCCACAAGATTCTGCCTTTAATATGTCACAATATTTGATTCCCTCCAACTCCTAAATAAGAACAGTACAAATATGGGAGCTGGATTTGAAGATTGCTGACACACCATTCCAGAAAAAATGGTACAATATAAATAAAGCATTATTGTGAGTAATAGTATTATTCCCATGGCAAACTTTACTTTGCTTGTTTCTCAGCCCGTAACTTGCTGGTGAGGGAAGACACTAGGAAGACACACATGTTGTTTAATTCCATTCCCTTGTTGTACAGAAGAGAGGTGTTTATCTTGGAACCTTTTATTTCAAGTTAAAACAGTAATCCCTGCCTGGGAAACAGTTTTGCTAACAATAGCTAGCAGGCAGTCTGTCAACTCCTAGCTTGACGGGGAGAGGAAGAGAGAGAGTCGGAAGCAAATGGAAATTCTTTCAAGGGCCTGTTCCCAAGTGCGCGTGGCACTGAAAGGTTTGTATGCTGGGAATGTTAACAGCTCCTTATCCTTGCAATGCTGGATTCTGAAGACATGAAGAAACCGGGAACTGTTTGGCTGCGATAGGGTTCCTTATTAGCACACCCATTTGAAAACATCAACGCTGTCAGTCATGCATGTGTGTTTGGCTTTGAAATCCTCGTTCTGTACACAGGGACCTGGGCATGCCAAGCTCCCAAGCTCCACATGTTAGTTCTCCCAATCTGTGCATGATTTGACAGCTCTCCTGTCCTCACGCAGGTCTCCTGTGCTGATTCCTCTCCTGGGCCTACAGAAGCAAATGGAACCCTCTTGCTGCTTTTATTATTTTTATTTTTTATTTCCTTGTCTCTGATGCCCCTCAGGCCTGACTTGAACGTCAGGGGCATAAATTTGTTTCGCAACTAAATAAAAACGTAGCTGTTATTTCCCTCCGCCGTCTCCCTTGTTGGTCTCTCTCTTTTTTGAGGAATGTTTCAGAACATCCTGGATGCAATTATACCCTCAAATTACTGTTTACATTAAGCCAGTTGCTGTAAGGGGAGGCACCAGTAAAGTCCCAGAATTTACGGGAAGGAGGAGTGTTGCAAAATGTAGATTTGTTCTGTAGTTCTTTCGGTCATATAGGGGCTGAGGGAGTAGTTTCCTATCAACATGATATCCTTCCCAGGCACAAACATTAGAGAGGAGCTTCTTACTGGGGTTGCCAGATCTTTTCTAGCAGGACTTCTGACTTCGTTTTTTAATTGCATTTATATTCCACCTTTTCTTCCAAGGAGCTCAAGGAGGCACAAACAGCTCCCCCACCACCACCTCCTTTAATCCCCATAAGAATCCTGTGAGGTAGGTTAGGTTGAGAAGCAGTCACTGGCCCCAGGTTACCCAGTGAGCTTCAAGGCCGAGTGGGAATTTGAACCCCGGCTTCCCAACGCTCTGAACCATTTCCCTCCAGCATGCAAATGTTAAAAGGCATTGAAAGAAGTTGGCAGCTCTGCAGCTTCTAGATGTGCAGGATTGTCTTCCATTGCATGTTGTCTTTATGTGTGCATAATAAGGAGGTGGGTCATGGCTGTGAGATTGCTGAATGAGCCATCATGCCAGAAAATGGCAAAGCTAGGCAGGAGCTCAGAGGCCCTGTTCCCTTCACCTTCCCTCAAGACCTGTGCAGATTTTCCCACAGATCTTTAGCTTGAAGGAGCATGAAGAACCCCTTTCTGTGGCTGCCATCCCACTCCCTCCCTCTCTTCCCAAGCAGGGTGGTAACCCTCTTGCAGTTGATTTCTGTCGCGCTTAGGAGCCCTGCCATGGGAGGGGAAGATCTGGCTCATTATCATGTTGCCAGCAGCTGGGTTTGGGGACAGAACTAATTGTGTGGAAGCAAATGCAGTCAGCTTTTATTAAACTGGTTTGCAGATTACTTTTAAGTTGGTAATTTGTGTGTATGAATGAGGGTTGCATGTCTGCCTGTACTTTCTCCTTGGTAAAGAGGCGAATGCCTTCTACTTCAGCAAAATTATTTTCATCCAGTGCAGGAGTGACTAACCTGTGGCCCTCCAGATCCCAGTGGTCAGGGATGCAGTCCCAACAACATCTGGAGAGCCACAGGTTAACCATCCGTGATTTTAGAAATTCAGCTACCCAGGTGCTTAGAAAGTTGAGGTGATTTTAATCTGTTTTATTTTAACTTTTGTATGTTTGAAAGTATGGTTGCAATTTTTTATTGATTTTACTGTTTTATTTTTTGTAAACTGCTTTTAGTTTTTTTAAAACAGTTAGACAATGTATAAATCTTATGAAATAAACAAACAAACAAACAAACAAACCATATAGAACTTGGAGCTGCAAGTTTCTCTTCAAGTGTCTGTCCCAGTGCTCGCATACATTTCAGAGATACATTCAAGCAGAGAATGAGAAACCTATATATTGCCAAAGAACTGTGTACTGCAGCCTTCCCCAGCGTGGTGCCCTCCAGTATTTTGGACTACAATTCAGTCCCAGCCAGCATTGCCAATGGTGTACTGTATCTCAGACCACACTTTCTTCAGGTCACCTTTGAGCCTCTGTTCCTCTCAACAGCGCCTGTTCCTTTTTATTGAGCTGTAATTGTCAAGCTTGAACTCTTTCCCTCCCCCCGGAAAAAAACACATCTTTTACTGTAGACCTGTAACATTCTTAATAATGGAACTGCTAGCTTGGATTTGTCAACACTTAAAATCAAAAGTCTCATGGGAATACTCTGTCCAATAAATGTCTGAACTGGACAGCACACACTCCCCAGAGGCATACCTATGCTGCTTGGTCTGTGAGAGAGTGGTGGGTTCCTCTTCAGAAACAGAATCTACGTAAATATAAATAATGATCAAGTTTCTGTCTGTTTTTTGCCAGTGCAGGATCTCAAGGCCCTGGAGTCATGTGCTTGCAAGATAAAAGCAGGGGGACATAGAGAACTGTTTGGTTAGGAAGGAAGGCTCGGGCTGGATCTGGGGTCCCGGAGACAGTTGCTGAAATAGTAGGGGAGTTTTCTACAAGGTAGCCTAGACAAGGAGGTGAACAGGGTAGTTATTGCACCAGCACTGAGAGTTCATTTAGAAGACTTTGCAATCCCATCGTTCCTAGTGCAGTAGTGGTAGTGCCAATCCTGGAAGCACTTACGTCAGGGTCTTGTTGTCAGGAGCAGAAGCTGGTGAAGGAAGGTTCAGGCTGCCATTCAGCTCTCTGCCTTGTAATTGTTCTTCTGCTGGGGATTGCTGTCTTCGTTCCTGGGAATGAGGTGGTGATTGTAGAGAAGAGCAGAATCGCATGGCTTAGCAAGAACCCAGGCAGGAGGTGTAGACTCAGTTCTCTTGATTCATCAGGGACCAGCTGTCTCAGGAAGAGCCAATTTTTCTTGGTTCCACCTTGGATTTTATTCCACCAGGATTTTATTTTTATTTTAAGAATAAAAGTATTAACCCCATTAAGAACAAAGTGGTTTGGGGATTGCTTTCACAGGCTGCAACTCTTTAAGCACTTAAGCTGATCCAAGGGTTCAGCTGTGTCCAGGTCTGGAACCTGAGGTCTTTTTGGAGGCTAGAGGAGCAATACTCCTTCCCCTCACCCCAGCAGATTTCCATATTGTAGGCGACCCTAAAGATCCATTGGATTCAACCATTCTTGCCCCAGGACAGAAGGACAGGAGATGCTGAGCCAGGTAGCTGTTTCAGAACTATTGCTGAAGTGCCCAAGCAGCTACTCTGGAGGAGCAGGAAGTGCCTTGGATACACCTGCCTGCAAGCCAGAAGGGGGTGGAGCCTCAAGATCAGCGGTCAGCAACCTTTTTCAGCCTCAGACCATGTGGTGGGCCGGACTATATTTTTTTAAAAAAAAGAACGAATTCCTATGCCCAGAGATGCATTTTAAATAAAAGGACACATTGTACTCATGTAAAAACACGCTGATTCCCGGACCGTCCGCGGGCCGGATTGAGAAGGTGATTGGTCCACATCCGGCCCCCAGGCTTTAGGTTGCCTACCCCTGCTCAAGATCCTTAATAAAGTCACAGTCTGAGCTGCTGTGTTGTAAAAAGATCTGCTCCGTGCTCTAGCCTTCCTGAAGCAGGAAAGTGAACAGCTACTTAAATCCCCTTGGAAACCTGCCTGATCACATAGCTTGTTTCCCTCACATACAGTTTGAAAGAGATGATGAATGAGCAGTGCTTGGGAGTACTATGTCTTAATTATAATACATGACAGCATATTGCATGTAATGAAATTTGATATCCATTGGAGGGCTGAGCTATCTTCATATATGATGGTTCATATATGCTAGCTGGCTGTCTTGTTTCTCTAATAATGATCCACCTTGTACCCAGCCATCACTGGTTGAACCAGCAGATCTTCTGTAAGTATGGTGATCATAGCCATACCTTCAGCAGAGAGTATTCTTTGATAACTTAAACCTGTATGCACATCTCTCAGTATCTCATCGCTTGATGACATGCAGTTGAGGGTGTGGACTCAGCCACAATTGTTGTGCTTCATTTGAAGTGAAATTCAAGGTATGTCTGCGTTAATTTGTCATGTCTCATCCACACATTCTCACCACCACTGAGTGATATGAACCCAGTGAACCAAATATATGAATGTGCAAACCAAACCCTAGTAGTTCCAACGCTGCATTTCTTCATGTGATTCCATACATAGGGACAGTCAGAAGGATTTGCATGGCAGAATAAAGCATCAATCCTTGTCAGGCAGATGTTGGGCAGAAGATGTATGGGTTTGCAAATATGAATGTATTTATCTAATCATACATATTCGTTACGTATGTCATTAATTTGATATAAAGGCCTGTGTAATCATTTCAGAACCATTGAAAATTCATGGCTGCCATTTTAACCTAGGTATGAGTCATTAACTTACTCTTACCTTTCCATATTATTTTTTGGAGGGGATTTTAGCAGTTGGAGCTAAGGATGAATTTGCCACATTTGAATGAAGAAAACCAATATTGCCTGTCATACACCAGATTTTACAATGGCTCTCATCTGCTTTCCGTCTACAAGTGTCACATTCATGACTGAATGCAGCACTTTTAGCCTCACTTTGTGGGGAGGGAACCATGGGTTTTACCAATAGTAATTATCATTATGAGCCATTATGTTGCATTAATCTTTCCAAATTAAATACATAGTTAATTAGCAAATGCTTGAACTCTTCTTAATCTCATGATCATGGGTGGCTGGTGTGTTTGTTTTGTTTTTGTTACTTTTTTGCCAAGTTTGCATGTGCTCTGCTGGCTTTGTGTTTTTAATTACAAATGTGATACTTACTGCCAGCTCACTTGCCTATGCTAGTAGTCGGCAAATTAAAACTTTGGACCTGGTTCGATGGGCAGGTTTCAGTTTAGAAATTTAAAGTTGCTGTCGGACCATTGTTAATGCAGTGTTTGCATTTGTGCTGAAGTGGATAATCTCTCTTTTTGTCATTTCCCCTTCTCATACTCTTCTCAAAGTGCACCCTTCTCTTGATGTGCTTAAGAAGCAGTCTCCCCTTAGACCAGTGGCCACCTTCAGTGATGTGTTTCTGCCAGTAGTTCAAGCCATTTTTGCATTTCCATGCATTTCCGACCTTTGATGAACCAGATAGGTTTTTGTTATTTGTTCTTGGCCTACTGTATGGTATGTGTATGTACAATTCCCATTATAGCTGGCCATTCGCCATGCTTGCGGAAGCTGATGGGAATTGTAGTTCAGCAACATCTGGAGGGCAAAAGGTTCCCTACACTTAAGGAAACATTTGACTTCCTGTGGGAGGAAAGAAAATTGTGAAGCTCAGATGACATATGGTGGCAGTGTACCCATTTGAGCCTGTCCCGATAGCATCTGGAAGGGAACAGCATGTGAGTGAGGGGAATTGAACACTTCCCAACATATCTCACCACAATCTGTCCCCAAACTTCTTTTTCTAGTCCAGTACCAATAGTGGATCTCTCTAGGAGGAGGTGGGTGGTAGCCGTGGTGAGGGTACAGCTGCCTTGGCTTTTAAAATTGGCACCCTGCTATGCGCTTCATTTTATGCACTATTATGGCAGACATGAGCTTAAATGGATGGGTCTCCTGCTGTATTCTGAGGCTTGATAGGGCTGCGGAAGGACAGTTTTCGGAAGGAGAGCATCTCTGTGGAGACCTCTTAATGTACAATTGTTGTGAACTTTCTTGCTTAAAGCCAATTTCTCACGAGCCTCTTTGAACATAGCAGCCAGCATTTCCACCCCTTCGATGGTGAGATATGCCATTTGGCTAGACAAGCATGGCTTCCTAACGCTGGTAAGGCAGATTCTTAAAAAAGAAGTACCTATAGAAGAAACACAAAATAGGTAAGTAGATTGTAGAGATAAGCTGCTCTGCTGCCGTGCATAGCAAGTTGCTCCCGGGAGATCTTTACACAGTCTGCGTAGAATGCTAGCTAAAGCGTATTTCCCCCTGATTTAAAAACAATGGAAGACGCAAAGTTCCACTGCAGATGAAAAAAACCCTGGAGTATGTTTTAATTCATATTTGTTCTAAGTATCAAAGAGCATGTTGTTGAATACATTGTACCACCCTTCCGTTTTATAACAAAACACCTCATTGCTTCCGGCAGACTTTTGGGAAACTGCATAGTGTATTTTTACAGCATGCCACCTCTGTACGAGAGTCTTCGCGCTGTGATGTTTTGGCTAACAAATGCGACTTCAATTGTTCATCGAATCTATCTGTACACGCATCGGGCTCATGTTGAGCTACCAGAAAGTCACAGGAAATAAACATACAGCTACAGTAAGATCAAAGCTCCTAGGCGCTACGCATGCGCCAGCAGTGACAGCTTATGAAAGTTCCTATTTTCTTTCAGCAAAATCATTTGTGTATTTTCTTTGTA